>NC_063193.1:17162157-17169657 GCF_017589495.1 Alosa alosa | reverse complement strand
CTGAAGCATGAGAATCTTAATGACTCAACTTTTTTCCCAATTTCAAAATAAAAGCTACTGCACATCTATTTTCCTCCAAAAGCCATTAAGGTTATGAAGGAGAGCTCACACTCTTCTGACCCCATTCAGAATGGCGTTGTGACCCTGCAGTTGAGCGACGCTAAGCTAGCGGACACTAGACGCTGTGTCTCAATTGAAATCCAGTCCCGACTCTTGTCTTTCCCTGTCCTTTTACTCCCATGCAAATGAGGAGCTCAGCTGTGATTCGATTTCCCCTTTATTCAAATGAAAGGGCCCGCTGTGATCCCCTGCTCCAGCCGCCGCCTCTGCTAGAACGTCTCTCTGGCTTTGCAGCTGTGTGTGTGTGTGTGTGTGTTGGTGGGGATGGGGGGCGATCTGCCTTGAAGTAACAGGATCTGTGGCTGTCATGATGCCCACACAGTTTAAACCTCCCCTGAGTAACACAAGAGGATGTGATGGTGATTGGTGGGTTGGGTGGATAACAGGCATGAATCGGAGTGATTGACAGTTGAGGCTGTCACCTGTGAGGGGCTGCTGTCGCCTGTGATGTTGGGGATGTGGAGGAATTGGCTTTGTGGAGGATGAGGCTTTGTGGGTTAACTATTCTGCTCTGGGACCTCCTACCCCCAGATATTTGTTTTTCAAACCTTCCCCCTTTCCCAAATCTTTCTCTCCCTCTAGTCTACTCACTTGGTTTTTCTTTTACACTCCCTGTCATCATCTTATTTGGTCCGCTATAATGCCCCCCCCCTCTTCTTTATCGTACTCTCCTCATGCTCTCTCTTTACCCACACTCTTTGTTCTTTGTTTTTCTCTTTCTCCCTTTCTACATTTGATCCCTCTCTTCTTCCTGAGTCTGTATGAGTCTCTCTCTCTCTCTGCCCCCCCCCATGTGTCGGTGCCAGTGGCGGCTGGCCTCTTGACCGGGCCCTGGCAGCGGAGCGGAGTGGAGCTGAGCGGCCCTGAGTGGGCTGAGTTGGAGCCAGAGCTGGAGGGGAGATTAGGGCCAAGGACGGCTCCAGCTGAACCTCAAGGGTGGAAACTGGGTTAGCAAGGTCGTAGCCCCGGGGACCAGACTTGCGCCATGAGGCCCTGATGGTTCAGCCAGTTCTGGAGGCCTTTAAATGTCATTCATTCACTCCGCTAACAGCTAGTTTGGTCCTACCAGAGCTGTCCAAACAGATAACAGATTAGGTTGGCTCGTACACACACACACACACACACACACACACACACACACACACACACACACACACACACACACACACACACACAGTTCCAGAGTCTATTTTGGAAATAGCAGTTGTTTCCACAGACAGTAAAATATGCGTAGGGTAGCCGTAGCGCTGCAGGCTTTTGCTGAGGATGAGGGGTGAGGCCGTCAGTGTCACATGAGTGAGTAGGCAGGCTCTTTATGACCCTAGTGTCTGTTCCGCAACAAACCACAACCACAATATGCAGCAGTTTTAGGAGAGCTATTTTATCAATGAACTTGCATAACTTCCACAATGATACAGGACCACTGTTGACTTATTTTTAAGCTGAGTTGTATTTAGCAGATGAGATTGACACAAGTAACAGCAGTCTTGCCAGCTAAATGGCATGAGCCAGTTGACTGTTATGTTGTCCCCTCTTACACAAATTTAGACAGCCAAGTGACTCCAAGTAATTCTATAGAACAGCAGGGAGAGAATGTTTTAATTAATTGACACTTCCCATGTAGTTTTCTCAACTGATAGACTCTACACTCTACACTGTAGAATTCACACCGAGCCATTTGGAAGACAAAATAATAGTAAGTAATATAGTAAGATATTGATACCATTTCCGTTGTCTAAAAACGGTACCTGGACCGGACACATTGTACCGTCGTAACCCTGTTGTTGCATTTAGCTGATTTTTGAAATAGTTTGTGGTCATGCTGTGGATGTATACAGCAGTTGACAGTCTTATTCAAATTTGCCGTGGTCTCCTCATTTTGAATATAACTGTCAATTCATTTGAATGTCACTCAGCAACCATAGGAAAACATCAGAAAAATGTGCAGTGGTCTCTTAACTTTTCTCAGAGCTGTATGTGAATGGGAGGGAGAGGGACAGAAGGTGAAATAGAAGTGGCACGGGTAATAACTCAAACAAGAGCAGCTCAGGGACCAGCTTGGTGGGTTCCTGTGTGTGTGTGTGTGTGTGTGTGTGTGTGTGTGTGTGTGTGTGTGGTGTTGCACAATATTGGAAACCAGGAAGAACAGTGAGGATGAATGATTGTGCTGTGTCATTACTCCCAGGTCCCCCATGTGTTCCACAGGTGTGTGTGTGGGAATGTGTTTAACTATGTTAACCCTTAGAACCCTAAGCTGTTTTTAGGGCATTTTCACTACCTTTATTCATAAGGATTTATTCTGGTCATTGTAAGTGCCACACGCACATATTATATATTGTTCTTTTCAGGAGAGTCTAGACTATCCAGATCTGCCAGATCTTCATGTATTTAATACTAGCATTGATTTTATTTTGATATTTAAAGAATTAAAATATAAAAAGTGTATTATAAAAATTCTTATATTTAGACATGTATCTCACCACAGCAAGCTCACAGCTCTACATGCATTTCATGTGTGTGTAGGGCAGACTGTCCTGAATCGGGCAATATAATTGCCATGTTGGAGGGATACTCTGGGGCTGAGCAATTTACAGAAATATGTGCTGTGTGATTTACGGAAATAAATGCCATTTTTATTTAGTGATGAAAAATGACCTTTCTAAGCTCCATATCTGTGACATTTAACTGATCTGACCTGACTTGACCCGAGGTTGCGTGGTTAGCCTCGTGCCTATGTGTATGCAGTCATAATAATTCTCAACTTTTTACTGCATTGCCATGAACAAAGTAAAGGCAAAAAGGTGTTTATTTGTTGAACACATTGGGATGCAATGTGAGCCTTGAATTGGATGCCATGCAGGAATTTGCTAGGATCTCAAAATCGGAATATGAACATGCTTTGCTATAGAGAAACACATGATAGCGTTGGATTATAAACATGCTTTGCCACAAGAACAGACAAAAACGTGGGGTAAGTTCAGCTTTATGAAGTTTTATTTTGCTGTCACTTCGTCTGTTGTATAACCCAGAAGGATGTACTTGGTATCAAATGGTAGCTCTGAGTCTCCTCTTTCATCTGACATGCGTGGCATATCTATCCGATAACGGGTCCGCAAGTAATTCAAACGAGAGTAATGGGTGTGCAGCGTTGGTTTGTGTACATGACGTTATTATTTTGCAGTCACTTCGTCTGTTTCTATAAGCCAGAAGGATCGATAAACATGGTACCAATGGATAGCCCTGTGCCCCCTCTTTCATCTGATATGCTTGCCATATCGATGCGATCACGGGTTCGCGAGTAATTCAAACGAGAGTAATGGGTGTGCAGGTGAACGCAGAGAAGTATAGACTGTTAATATGATGCAGTTTGATTTAATTTCATGATTTTTTATTTTTTTATTTTCATACTTGATCGTACAGACAAGTGTGTAGTCTCGTTGGAAAGCCCCACTCCTGCTCTGTCATGCAATAAAGGTTTCATCTCGCTGCGATGAACAGTTCCGGATCAATGTAACAGAGAAGAAAGGGTGTGTTTTTTGACGCACTTTGCGTCAATCGGGTTCTAAGGGTTAAAGGACAAAAACTTTCCATAGTCAGGTGTCAATATGTAGACAGAATGTGGTGGTTTTGAGGTAATACATTCAAGCAACAGTAAGCAAGCAGTCTTTTGATAGAGATGGTTAAAAACATATTGAAATATGAATATAATTAGTTATTAGGTAGGCCCATTTAAAGATGAAAGATATGTAGATAGAATAACATCCCACTAACATATTCAGCCTGTAGGATATATGGCTCTGTTGCTGTGGCTGATTGGTGTTATCAGTGACATTTTATTAGCCTGGCCCTCCCGTCTATTCCTCGGCTCATTTTCATCTCACTGAGATACTAGTCTGGCTCGTCTCAGTGCACTTATGTTTCTCCTCAGCCACCAGGATGGCTCGCCAATCAGTGACCAGAGGGGATGGTGCTAGTTTTGAAACCAAAGTGGCAGTGCTTAACAGTAGTAGCAATGCCTGCAAACATTAAAAAAATGCAGTTGGAAGAATGTGTAAATTTAAACAGCAAAGGTAAATACATTGTTTCCTGACTGGTGATGCAGTTTATTATCAGTTTGTTCACAAAGTGAAACAAAGTGTGTAAGTATGGTGATAAGAGGCTATCATTTTATAGTTGAAGACATTCGTTTAATCATGTTATTATGACAGATCCATGTTCAAGGATGCACATGGCTGGACTGGACTGCATGTGCAAGTGTGTGTCCTAACTTGTGTGTCCATCCCAGCATACTAGTCAGGGGGCCTATATGGTTTCTGTGGGTTTGAAATGTTAATTTTTGGAGAGTGGTTGGACTGTCTTTAGAGGTCATTGAACATTCAGAAAAATGATGTCTCCATTTTTATTTACCTGTTTCAACCCTATTTTTTTAAATTGTATTTCACTGTAATTAACACCATAAATTTCGCCTAAATCACTGGCTATGTTGAATAAAGTTCACAAAACAGTTATTTTCAACAGTATGATTGTATGTCAGTATTATGATTGTATGTCAAACAATTAGTGATAAGATCAATAACCAATCAGTTTCACCAAATACACATACTCCATTGCTGAAAGATAGCAAAAACATAACAGAATCACAGATGAGACCTCAAACAACATTTAATTCATTTACATATACACAACATATTAGATCTCACCTCCACAATTTCCTCATCAAAATCTACTAGTCTACTAGACCCTATTCCTACACACCTTCTTAAGACTGTTCTCCCCTTCCTGGATAATGTTTTGCTCTTTATTATAAATAATTTGATGCTATCAGGGCATGTACCGCAGTCGTTTAAGACATCTGTTATTAAGCCCTCCCTCAAAAAACCTAGCCTTGTATCAATACTGGTCCTCCTGGACCTCAGCGCTGCCTTTGACACCATAGACCATGACATACTACTTAGGCTTGAAAATTTGATGGGCATCAGACTCAGCACTCGCTTGGTTTAGATCATACCTTCCTAACCGTCAACAATTTGTACAGGTCCATAATAAACCATCTACCCAGATTATGGTAAAATATGGAGTGTCTCAAGGCTCAGTACTGGGGCCCCTGTTGTTTAGCAGATGATACACAACTATACCTCTCCATAAAAACTGATGAATTAACCCCGTTAGCCAAACTTGACACATGTATAAGAGATATAAAGACATGGATGATGAATAATGTCCTGCTTTTGAACTCAGATAAAACAGAAGTCAAGGTTTTAGGTTCTAAAAATATGAGGGATATCCTATCCACATCACAAGCTACATATAGTGATCTTCCACTGACCTCATCCACAAGTGTTAAAAACCTAGGAGTTAAATTGACCAGGACCCAGCACTAAATAATCACATAAAACAGATCACCAGAACTTCATTTTACCATTTAAGGAACATTTCAAAGATAAGAAAGTCCTTATCTTTACCAGATGCCGAGAAAATAATCCATGCTTTTGTCACCTCAAGGATAGACTATTGCAATGCTGTTACGCTGGCTGTAATAATGCCTGTCTAAAGAGCTTACAGTTTATACATAATGCAGCTGCTCACACACACAAAAAATATGAACATATTTCCCCCATCCTAGCATCTCTACACTGGCTACCTGTTAAAAGTCATTGACTTCAAAATATTACTTATATCTCTTGGTTGGTTGCCTGCATTGAAAGAGGACACCTCATGAAGATCAATTGTGTCTTATCTATGCTGGCAGCAGCTGCTGTTGAACAAGTGTACAAAGTCCCTCTAGATGGACTTGATGCAGTTTGAGGTGTTGCTGCGGGTTCAGAAGATGATCCTTTTACCCTTTCTTTTCTTCACACTTACATAGGCTACGGAAGGCCTTACAGACTTCAGCTGATACTAGCTATGTAAAAAACTTGATTTAACAGAGATCTCTGCACTTTGTGCTCTGAATGGGTGTAGACAAGAACTGGTAGAGCAGGCTAGGCCTACACTCAAGCACACTAATAGGCATGAATTGATATTGAAGTATTATTTTTTTAAGCAGACAATTTCGAGAATTTTAGGCACAATTTCTTGTTAAAGAGATCAATCATCAGCCTAAAAATGTTTTATAATGTTTAGGGTTGGGACAACGCGTCGACGTAATCGATTACGTTGACACAAAAAATACGTAGATGCAAAATAAGCGCGTCGATTTGTCAGACCCAAAACGTGTGCTGCCAAATATTTTGAATTTTACACCTTCAGTGTTTCCCATACGTTGACTAATCTGTGGTGGGGCGCCACAAAACCGGCCGTCACACATAGAACATCAATGTTGTACTATTTAAATTAAAGATAAGATAAAATCCTTTGAGCTGCACTTTTTACACACGCAGCCTTTCCCTGCCCCGCCCGCTCTCTCTCATAACGAGCCCGCTGCCCCTCCTCTGCATGTGCATTTAAGACAAAATATTCACGATTGTTGAAGGATTGTTGTTGCCACATAGAAGCATTGCATAGAACACGGCTGGCTAAATTGCTATTAAATCCGCTTAGCATCATGACCATGCTGTGCAAATTTGTTCAAAACTGCTGCAGTCAAGTTAACTCTGCTAAGGTCTTATCACAACATAGTACATGGAGGAGACTAAACTTAGTTAAGTTATGCAATCAAGCAGTATCTCAAAGCTAACGTTAGAATACTGTTTGGATGTTGAGTTTAGCATGCTTACTTACAGCTGCTTGTCAATTTCGTTACTTAGGGTTCATTTTATTGACACTGACACTGAATGTTTGCAAAATCCCGATGTAAATGGAAAAGTGTTTTCCAAGACTCAAAAGTGCTTGTCCCAAGGAGAAGTACAAACTGTTATTTGAACTAACTACGTTAGTTCTTGAATTTCCCCTGGGGATCAATAAAGTATCTATCTATCTATCTACGTTATTAATTGCATCCATACATCAGCTGCGTTTTAACTGCGTTAGTGTTATAATTGCAAGGGAACGAACGTCTTAAAGTAACAGGCACTCAATTAGACCTATACACTATTGAACTTTATTGAATACTACCTCTGACTAAGAATGCATTACTTTGCACTTGTATAGTCTTTTATTTTGGAATTTTAAGAGCAATAAACATATATTGCAATGTTAAGGAATTCATGTTTTTTTCATTCAGATATATAAATCAACATGTATAAATTGCTATTAGTCAATTAATGGGGAGATAATCGATAATCGAATCGAAATCGAATTGGACTGAAAAAATGAATCGTTAGATTATTCGATGCATCGAAAAAATAATCGCTAGATTAATCGTTTAAAAAATAATCGTTTATCCCAGCCCTAATAATGTTGTATTGTTTATGTGGTCCACTTTTGCACACTACCTTGTAG
>NC_063193.1:17132157-17157157 GCF_017589495.1 Alosa alosa | reverse complement strand
ATAGCATATTACGACAATTTTTAAATCCAAAATGCTTCCAGTCATGGTAGAGTTGGTCGGAAAGCAATTGGTTGCCATAATAGGCTATACTAAAATCCAACGATAAAAGCATAAGCAGCGACAAAGCATGAACTCATTGAGCGTCTGTCCTAGCAAGCTTTTACATTATCTCATTAAAAACTACTGTTACATGTTACTGTTACTGCCACATAACATTTAGAAGCTGGACATGGCCAACATAACTAAACGTAAGGACAATGAACTCTTACCTTTATGGTCTACAAGTTATCCTCAGTTACCCATAGTTAGTACACTGTTATTTCAGTCATGCAATCTTCTCAATATGAGCTAGTTAGAGATAGTCTTGCCATATAGCCTTCTATCACAATAGTCTGCCGCAAAACTTGCGACAACTGTCATAGTATAATATGCAGTTTCTGGCATCCATAAGAAAAGCATTTGTACACTGCACATTTGCCAGTGTCAAATTAGATGAATGGTCAATAGCTTAACTGTAGCTACATCTGACTCATCTTCAGGGAATAGCAACGTTGCTCTCCTTCAATAACATGACACACAACTTTATTTTCATACATTAATTTGATTAACAGGCTAGACTAGGCTACATGGCGATCAAGCACACTGAAAATGTTTTCTGTTCATTGTATCACATTTTATTTTCAGTTGTCAAAAGTTATGGGGGTAAAATTAGGGATAATCCCCAGTTCAGAAAATCATACGTTTATGTTCACCCTCCAAAAAAGACGCACAAGTCGGCACTCAGTAAACGTAGCATGCCTATGAAAAGGCTTTGCAGTAGGATTGTCCAATGGTCAATCTATTGCTTCAATTTGTGTTTTATGTGACGTGCCAATGCTGGGTTCATGCCGTTTTGCGGAAGTTTAAAATGTTTAGCGACTGCGTAATTGGTCAGCTATGATGAAATTCGTTCAATGTTCCACTGTTCATGCCATGAACAAAACATGCCTATAATCAGGCTTTGCAGTTGTTCAATATGGTCAGTCTCAATTGTGTTTAATGTGACGTGCCGAAGCTACATTCATGCATTGTTTTGCTCCGGTTGAAAATGTTTCTGCGTAATTTGTCAGCTGTGATCAAATGTGTTCAATAAATTCCACTTTTATGTCATAAATATAACATGCCTATGATTCATATATAGTGTATCTAATCTAGGCCTCTCTTATGTTCAATCAAATTCGTTTTGCCCACCCGTTTTTTGCTTCTGTGCCCACCGTGGCCTACTGGTTAGCGCTTCGGACTTGTAACCGAGGGTTGCCGGTTCGAACCCCGACCAGTAGGCACGGCTGAAGTGCCCTTGAGCAAGGCACCTAACCCCTCACTGCTCCCCGAGCGCCGCTGTTGTTGCAGGCAGCTCACTGCGCCAGGATTAGTGTGTGCTTCACCTCACTGTGTGTGTTCACTGTGTGCTGAGTGTGTTTTTCACGGATTGGGATAAATACAGAGAACAAATTTCCATCACGGGATCAAAAGAGTATATATACTTATACTTATACATTTGAATATTTCTATATGCCACTGTTTTAGATCCCAGCGCAACCAAGAAGAGCCAAACGTCTTTGTCTACTGCATTTAAGATCATTTAGTCTTTCATCTGAACTGCTCCCTGCTTGTCTTCAATTTCCCTTCCAAATTACTTTTTATTGTCCAAAGCTGCAATCGCAAGAATCCGACATTCTAAGCATCGACACATACTGCACTATAATGCAAAGCAACTTCACTTGCATTTATAGGGTACTAAAAATGTGCGTGCAGCAGCTAACCAAAGTGCAGTCAGTTCTCCCGCCATGGTTTTGAAAATCACACACCTGCTGCATCTGAAGGCGCATGACTGAAGGCCTACGACTGTCATTCTACACGCCCCCTCTTGCACGTCATGTTTTAATTTGCTAGCTGGTCCTGCCTCCAAAATGTCGGATCATGTGAACAGATCAGCAGGCCAGCAAATTTTCACCTCATTTTCAGACACACGATGCGGCAAAAAACACTTTTCCTCTTCCCACAAATTTTGCATGATATCTGTGTGAAAAGGGCTACTTCTTTCTTTTTCTCTTTATACATCATCTCTTTCTTCTCTCTTCCCTCTATGTTTTCTCTGTATGCCTTTTTCATTTTTTTTATTTTCACTGCCCCCCTTCCTTTCTTCCTCTCTCTTTCTCTCTCTTTCTTTCTTTCTTTCTCTTTTTCTCTCTCTCTCTCTCTCTCTCTCTCTCTCTCTCTCTCTCTCTCTCTCTCTCTCTCTCTTGCTTGTTCTGTGCCAGATCTTGTTTAATCTTGCCCAGGGCTGCTGTAACAGTGCTGTGATTATTGCTTGTGTGAAACCTCACTCAGCATGCCTTCAACCACCCAGCCACTGTGTAAAGATTCTCTCGCTCTGCCTCCTCTCTCCCTCTCTATCTTTCTTTCTTTCTTTCTTTCTTTTTTTCTCTCTCTCTCCCTCCCTCCGGGGGAGTGAAGTAGGTTAGAAATATGAGGCCATAAATTTTAGCTCTCTGGGGCAATGGAGGATGCTAAAGATGTTTGGACCTGTTAAACTACTCACTTCCTCTCTTCTCTCTGTGTTTCTTTCTCTCTTTCTTTCTCTTACTCTCTGTCTCTCACTCTGTCTGTCTGTCTCTGTCCTTACCCCCCATCCACCACTCCCATTATGCCACTCATAGTCAGATGTAAGTAATCTGCACAATAAAGACTAATCCCTTCTTGAGAGGCTTGGATTGTGTGTGTGTGTGTGTGTGTTTACAACAGTGTAAGGATTGGTAAGCCACCTGCACTCTGTGACATGGGCCTCTGTAGGGGAGCAGAAAGCGGGGGGCTTCGGAAAGAGGAGAGGAGAGGTGTGTATGTTTGTGTGTGTGCTCAGAATGATTTTGAGGGTAAACTGTGCTACCAAGGAAAATAAATCAATCTCGTTCCCCCCTACTGCTTTTATACAGTTCCCTCTCTAACTCCTACACACACACACACACACACACACACACACACACACACACCCAAGGGCCTACACGCAGAGACCATTGTACCAAATAGTTTATTTTGGCCCCCACCCTTCCCACCTCCCCTGTTTTCCCCACGCTCAGTTTCTGTTCTCTCCTCCATTTTTTTCTTTTTCCTTCTCTCCCTCCCCCCTTTTCCCCTGAAAAAGCGTCCACATGCCTGCCTTATTAAGTGAAGTAAGTATGTGTGTGTGTGTGTGTGTGTGTGAGAGAGTGTGTGAGGGCTGAAGATGATGTGGGTAGAGACAGAGATGGCGAGAATGTGGGATTTGGAGTGACAGCGGCTGAAAGGGAAATAAATAAAGGTGGAGAGGGTTTGGGGAAAACAGGGGAAGAGGGAGGGAGGGGAGAGAGGAAGGGAGGGAGAGGGCTTAGGTTTCGTAGGGTCTGGGTTATATCAGCAGGGCGGGTTTATTTGACTTCACTCAGGGAATGCCGTGCCTCCCTGTGCTTATCCAGCTTGATGGGCACAGCCACACACACACACACACACACACACACACACACACATGCACACACACCACACACACACACTTTCTCTCTTACACCCACACGCACAGACACAGCAATCCAGCATGTGCATTCACACATGCACACACACCTACACACTTCACTCAATCACAAGTGTACTGCAGAACTATCCACCCTCCCTTTAACACACACACACACACACACACACACACACACACACATTCACCAACCCACACCTCAGACATTTACACTGGTCCTGTGACAGGCTGGTAAGGGGCCCTGGGCTTCCTAAATCACCCCGCTGAGAGGCCCAGGGTGGGTCTCATGGCGCGCTACCCCCACACACACACACACACACACACACACACACACACACACACACACACACACACAGAGAGACAGCCAGACCACAGACGCATAATAATATACTCAACAGTTTTACACAAAGCTGTGGAAATTCAGATCTGAAAATAGTGCACCTGTGCCTCAGGAAGAGAGTGTTTGTGTATGTGCGTGTGGTTTATATAGCGCTCTTGGCCGGAGAGCTTAAAAGCCTTTTGTGCTGGTTGGAGCTGTTCGAAGTTGTTCTGTAGCGCCTGTGCTTTTCTTGGCACTGACAATCCAATACTCTCACACACTCACAGACTTACTCACTGGCTTACCTAAACAAACACGGGTTGGTCTGGCTGTGCCTTGTTGTGGATATCTTATGGTTAATACAGAAAGCAATTGGCTTCATTTCAATGGTATAGCCTCTCTCAAAAAAATCAGCTAGCTGTATTATATGCTGTGTACACACACACACACACACACACACACACATACATATATTATACATACGTAAATATATATATACACCGCTGGCTGGCCCGGACTTGTCTTGTTTGAGGAAATGGATACTTCATCCATGTATACTGACCTTTGCTGTAAAAGTAAACATGTTCCCGTCGTTAACAAAATAGTTACCTGGCTCCTCAGTCCTGGATCTTTGGAGGCATTTTTTTTATTTAATATATCTCAGACCGTGACATGACTGTGATTGAGAATCTACACATTTTCAAAACAGTGAGGTTTTATTGGGTGGGTGGGGAGAGATGGAGAAAACTACAGAGAGAGAGGGTGAGAGATGGAGAATACTACGAAGTGAGGGGCCGTCCACAGCAAGAACAATACAGTAACTGTAAAAATAACGTAAAAAAGTATCGTTAGCCATCACATTCATCAACAAAAGGAGATACTTTCCTTATCGTTGGTCAGTGTCGATGCTTTTATCATTATAGTTATCGTTCCTGGTGTGAACGGCCCTTAAGATGTCCCATAATGGCATTCTGGTCATCAGCAGGCTTCAACTGCCCCCCCTTTTTACGTTCAGTGGAGTGTAGGACCAGATGGAGAGTCCTACAGTTTCCACAGTGAAGAAGAGATACGACTCGTGTTCCATTACAGAACAACAATTTCTTCTCCGAAGCTATTCCAAATTCTTGTTCACATGTTTGTCTTCCTCCCTGGAACACTTACTTTTCTCTGATTCTTACAGTTGTTTTTGCTCACTTGTTCTTGTGTTCTGCTTTGGCTGAGACCAGCAAGTGTGCTGCTGTGCCTGCGTGCGTGCATGTGTGTGCGACTGTGCGTGTGTGTGTGTGTCTGTCTGAGTGGATTTGTGTGCAACTTGGTCCTTTGTCTTTGGGCTCATGTGGGACTTTTTGCCGTGTGTGTTTGAACGCAACACTAACTCTGTGGTTGCCATCCTGTGTGTCTGCAGCAACAGCTGGAGGAGGAGGCGGCTAAGCCTCAGGAGCCCGAGCGCTCCATTTCACCCCCGCCCAGCGAAGCCAAGCACCGCAGCCTGGTCCAGATCATCTACGACGAGAACAGGGTGAGTGTGTACACACACACACATCAACATACACACACAGTAAATTTGTACCCTTTGTACACATAAAACTGAGCGTTCACATACATACACACAACAAATGCGTTGCCCTTTTCTCTCTATTGGTTGAGCGTATAATGAACCTGGTCCAGATCATCTAAACACATCAGCGCTTGGTGCTATGCTTAGCGCAGGGGAGGCCACATCCCAGGAGGGTATGAACCTGTGTGTGACCTGTGTGTGTGTGTGTGTGGGTGGGTTGTTTGTAGGTGTGTGTCTATACTTTTTAGTGGAGACCTGCAGGATCTAGACCTGCAGGTCTAGTAGTAGCAGCAGCAGCAGTTGTAGTGGCAGCTGCTGGTGTTGCTCTTAGTCCACCTAGTGGTCACTATGCACATCAGAGGAAAAACAGCCTGTCTGTGTGTGTCTGTGTGTGCAGGGCTCTACAGTGCGCCCATTTCACTCGCACATGCGAGTAAAAATCATGCCGTGGGAGTGCAAAAAAAATATTTAGGCGCACTGGTGCGAATGACTTCTAACCATGTCAATATTTGTCTACAAAATACACCGCAACATCGAGAAACATTACTGGTGCAAACCATAGAATCACGTCACGAATGCAGCGTAAAAACTACACCTCCCATCAACGTTAGCAGTTTCGCGTTGTGACTCGCTAGTAGTTGCTTCTATCAAATCCAAGAGCGCGCAGAAAAAGCGGAAAGTTAGACTAGCCAGCCAAGATGCAAAGATTGAAGAAATTAGTTTTTCTATCCACCGAATTCATTGGATATACAGTAGGAGGAACAGGATGAGATTCTGAGAATGCAGTGAGAGAAGGAAAGGTAACCTAACATGCCTTTTAGCCCAGTTAACGTATTGGCTGCAATATGCAAAATATAGCTGTAGCGGCACGAAAGTAGCCTCCCGTAATACTCCCATTTTATTCAAAGGTAGAACGCTACTGACAACTCCAGGCTTCCACGCATGCTTGTTTGTTTACACCGAATGCAAGGTGAAGTGCAAAACGAAAGTAGGCCCAACGTTTGCCCACTGCCCCCCATCAATGCAGATATTTAAAATAAAAAACTAAAAGTATAAAACATATATCCTTGATTAGCCTATGTTGGCTTTTGTGGAAGAGAAAATGGACTGTTTTAGTAGTAGTATTAGGCAGTATGCAGTCAGATAGGTCACCATGGGCATATTTGGATTATATAGATGGATTCACAAATAAATAAATTAGCCTACATTTGGCAGGATACTTGATATACAGGCTAAATGCAAATATGGCAATGTAGGCTATTATATTATTTTACATTAACAAAATGTAGGAAAATAGAACAGACTGAAAATAAAGTAGGCACTGATCTTTAAAATCCTTCCTGTAGCCTAAATGTTGTCAGTCATTCTTAATATTCGCAATTGGTGCAGTGGCATGTTTAACTGTTAGCTGCAGTATAATGTTAGATTATGTGTAAATTAAGTACAGAACTGACTGTGCGCCCAAATTTTTGTCTGTGCTCCTAAATTTTTTAACTTGGGCGCACAAGTGCTCCTGAAAATTTTTTTTAGTGTAGAGCCCTGGTGTGTGTGTGTGTGTGTGTGTGTGTGTGTGTGTGTGTGTGTGTGTGTGACTGTGACTCTAACAGTGATGCCACTGCCTCTAAAATCTTGAGTAACAGAAGGTGGTGTGTGAGTTTAAACTCAGAAACAGTCCTGTCTAAAATTCACACACATGCTCACTCACACACCTCTTATGCAGTCTTTAGGTAACGCCCCTGAGCTCTGTGAACTGTGAGTAGGCTCTCAAGTGGCACGTGTCATTTTAATGATTATTAGGGTGTTATGTGAGGTTAAGGTCGCTGCGTTAAGCTGCAGTTATCCATTCAAGCCATAATTAGTCAGGCAAAACAGGGTCTCATATGAACAGTGTGGGGTTTCATGCGTCCTTAGATGCCTTTTGAGTGTGTGTGTGTGTGTGTGTGTGTGTGTGTGGGGTGGGGGGGGGAAGGGTGCTTATGTGTATGTATGTGTGTGCTTCCTTAATGCCCTGTAATTACCGTAATATGGTTGAGATGCCGGCATTTGTTGGCATTAACGGTGTGTTCCTTGTTTGAGCAGTAAAACCTGCATGTCACAGGCAAGACTGTCAGACTGAATACTCTATCGCCCTTACACACACACACACACACACACACACAGCCAGACACACACAGACATTTAAACCACCAAAAGACATAATCTCTACCATTACTTATTTATTCCTTGGTGTGGTGTGAAGTTGGACACAACAGGTGCTCTCCAGTTGCAGTGGGTCAGGCAGGTGGGGAGAGGGAGCGAGAGACTGCGCTGATTGGAAACTGATTGGCTGATTATGGAATGGAATGGAACTGAGGGAAACCTTAATCATTGTTTATCTTTTTTGACCAGTAGAGGGAGCTACTTCTAAGAATGTATGAGCAGATCCAGCTCCATGTAGAGAAATATCACAAAGTCACAACAGGCTTACATGCAGCTTGAATGTTGGCTTTAAATGAAAGACATGCTTACACTCACACTCACACAGTCCTCCACCCTGATTTTTCTCAGCCTTGCTGCCTTTCTGTGAGTTGGCCATTGGCCCTGCTGAGCTGCGTGGCTGGCCGGTGTGCTCTTAGTGGCAGCCCTAATAACAAGGGTTACATCAGGCCAGGCGAGGTGGGGTGGGGTGGCGCTGGGGAAACTGTTCCCATTGTGACTCCTCTCACAGAAGGGATTAGATTATCTGTAAACCAGGGCCTGATCAGGCCTCATTAGGAACCCTATAAACCTCGCAGTGGGCTGAGGTGACAGCAGTCAAAACTTGCTCTCTCTTTGTGTGTGTGTGCGTGCGTGCGTGAAGCTTAGGAGAGAAAACTGTGTTTATGTCTACCCTCATCCATACTTCATATGCCTGGTATAGGCACTGAGAAATGCATTTTTTATGCTTCTCAGAGAGAGAGAGAGGAGGAGATTATAAAGAAAGAAAGAGAGAGATGGATATGGAAACTGCTGCCCACATATCATCTTAGCACTGCTAAAAAATGAATAGTCATGTTCTTAGAGCTGTTCGCTCCCTCCCCCTCCTCCTCCACATACACACAGGCGCGCACACACACATGCACACACACACACACACGCACACACTGTAATTGAGGGAAATGAAGTGAGATAGAAAGCCTTGGAGAGCTGGCTGTCTCATTATGGCAATTTCACTCCCTCATCAGTGGCGAGAGAAATAAGGAGTGGAGCAGGGGCAAGTGGGGATACTGAACTGAGTGTGCATGTGTGTGTACCTGCATATAAGAATCAAAAAATGAGTAAGTTAATGAAAGAGAGATTATAAAAGGCAAGGCGTGCGTGTGTGTGTCTTGGCAAGATGCTCATGTAGATGATTTTAGATATGGTATGGTATAGGCGCTCTTGTTATCTCAGATCTACATCCTCTTGTCCTGTTGTTGTGTGTAGCTGAGTTGGGAAATTATACAGGGGGAGAGAGCCTGGGGTGGGATTGCGTTTTGAGAGCTCTATTAATAGTGTAGTGTCATCCATTTGAGAGAGGGGAGAGAGAAAAGGCAAGTGTGAGGCTTTGCCGTGGTGATAGGAAATGTGAGTCTATGCTGTTGACGTGCTAACAGTGTTTGTGTTTTTCGTTTACAGAAAAAAGCTGAGGAAGCACACAGGGTTTTGGAGGGACTTGGACCCAGAGTGGAACTGGTGAGTTTCCCTCCCTATTTTCCATTCCTGACTTTTTCTTTTTAAAATATTTTTTGGACTCTTGGGAATCAATACATGACAATCTTTTTCATATAAAATGTGTGTAAGTGCTTTATATGATCAAATTTATCTTACTATGTCTCACTTCAAAATGGCCGACGGCCCCCTTTGGTGCTTTCCTACCCTTTAGCCCTTGTGTGTATCCTTAGATGTAGCATATTGGGTCTTGACATGTCCACAAGAACCCATAGAAATGGAATATCCATGTTTCATCCAATACAAGTTCTGTAGATGTATAGTCCATGTATAACCCATCATATACACCAATTGGAATTGAAATAGAAATCGCAAATATTTCTATTTTTGTGCAGTTATTCCATATTTATTGTAGTCATTTTATATCTGTGCCCCTGACATACAATCCAAATGCAAGCATGAAAAGTGTTACCTTTCATTTGAGACCAAGATTATGCTTCTACACAAAGGGGTCCATATGCAGTAAGCATTTGATTGTCACTATGCATTTTGGATAACCAAAAGTCCTATGGGGAGTTTCCATAGGGCAATTTACAAAATGCATGAGCATACCTTGGCAAAAAATGGTCTAAAGTGCTCATATTTTCATTCTATATTGTTCTACCTTTGCAGACAGCTTCACAAGACCCTGGTGCTAGGGCACAGTTGTGTTTCTAAGTCATATCAAGTGACCTAGAAGGCTGAAATGTGATCAGTTCAAAGATGCTTGTTATCCGGCAGAAAGAAAAAAAACAATATTCTAGCCTCTGTATCTCTGTTTCAGTATATCACAGTTATTCTGATTGTTTTCCAAGGAACTACAGTGTCTCTGCTTTCCAAAGAGGTCAAGCATTTGATTATAGGCCAAACTAGGTTACATCAATGGCCTCTGAAGCAGGCAAAAAACTTGAAATTGGTATTGTGATCCATGCGGTTAAAGTAATTGTTACCATGGAGGAAACCTTTAACACTGTAGCGTGTGTCAAAGATTTGATGTTCAGAAGGACTTTTAATCAACACCAATATCAACATATTTTCCCACAATAAACACACATTGAGCTTCGGTTGCATATTATGTACATTTGCCATTTGTAACCAATGCAACTATTTATGTGAAATTAAAGATCTCTGCTCACTCTATTTACCCATCATGCATCTCTCTTCTTCTCGCCACCACCCCTCTCCCCTCACACACTGTCAGATGTGTCAGGTCCTGCCAGCTCTCTAATTGGCTGTTTCTGTTTGGCTTGATTCCTCTCTCAACTCCCCAAAATATCCACACAAATCACAAGCCATGTGATTCTCTCCCTTGCTGTGTGTGTGTGTGTGTGTGTGTGTGTGTGTGTGTGTGTGTGTGTGGATATTAAACCCATGGGATCACACTGGAAATCCCGAACCCATCCATTACACTCTGCACGAAACTTCCGACTTCCAAACGCCAAAATTTATTTACCGCCTAATTGGCCAAAGGATATAAGTGCATTAGTGGGGGATTCAGAAATACATTTCTCATCATGTTGATGTGCCCAAGGCCAGTCACTGCACAGTCCTGTGGAAGAGAGTTGGCTCTTTGCACTTACGGAAATTTGGAACGACACATTGGAAAATCCGTAGAGAAAGCCAATTTTCACTCCAGACAAAGTGGAAGTTTTTGTGGAGAGTACTGCCACACATTTTCATCCTCACTGCAGATAGCTACTCATTTTTAGTCATCGGTGTGGGAAGACATTGAGATATTATCTGACCGAGATATTATCTGACTGTTTAATGGAGGGTGTGGTGTGTGTTTTCTAGAGGGCGTTGTCATTGTGTTGTTAGATGAGTTGGCACAGGTTCACAGTGAGCACATCTCAGGAGTGCAGCTTCAAATAACCACTGATGTCTTGTTGCATTAAACACTTGCAGGTGTGCAGTCTAACACACACACACACACACACACACACACCTCTGTTTGCCACAACTTTCCCTCTTTCCTGCTGACTCTTGTTTCCACAACCCAACAGTTTGTGCAGTCATCATACTAAATCCATATTTGTCTAAATGTCTCAGTATTTAAATGTCTGCCACATTTGTATCTGCTAGTATAGTAGCAGTTGCACAGTTACAGAGAAGCATACTATAAGCTGTATAATAAAATATATAAAGCCCCAAAATATATATATATATATAGAAAAAAGGCATACTATAAGCTAGGGCTGGGACGATATGCTTTTGTCTCGATTCGATTCTTTCACAATACTTGAGACCTGATTTCGATTTGTATTGTGATTCTACAGTTATTACGATTCGAAAGTATTGTGACATTCTTTCTTTCTTTTCTTTCTTTCATTCTATAACAATAAAAACAAAACAAAAGTCAAATGATACACTTCTAGAGACAATATATTATGAGACATTTCTAAAAATGAATTGTTTTCTAAAAAGAACGCACATCACATGCTTGGATCTTGCGCCATTTTCTGCTTTTGGACTGTTTTGCTGGAAACGGATATTATGTTGCCGTTGGCGGTATCGTAGAAAACATTAAGGCAAAATAAAATATGAATCACTGGAAAACATAAATCGATTTTAAAATTCATTGCCAAAAAAAAAAAAAAAACACAATACATGTGGGAATCAATTTACCCCCCCACCCCTACTATAAGGGCTATAGAAAGCTTACAGAGAATGCAGTGTCAGGAAGATCAAACCTTCCATCTCTTGCATTCAAGTTCAGCTTCACGTACACGCCACCAGGCATCATCAGTATCACGGCAACAGCAGCATCAGTAGCAACACCTAACTCCGCATCCGCATCCAGTTCTGCAGCTCTGAGCTGAGGAACGGCCCAGCTTTATTTCCATGTGTGATGCGGTGACCTGGTTTCTTCATCAGAGGGAAAAGTAAGAGAGGGTGAAAGAAAGGGCAGCAAGATGAAATGGTGTAGGGGTGGCGGAGGGTTGAAAGGCGGGGAGTCGGTTAACGCTGATGTGCCTTGATGTGCTAGTCTGAACTGAAACTGGACTCTTACCCTCCAGACATTCCCAGTAATGCTTTTATCTCTCTTTCTCTCTCTCCCCCTTTCTCTCTCTCTCTCTCTCTCTCTCTCTCTCTCTCTCTCTCTCTCTCTCTCTCTCAGCCTCTCTACAACCAGCCCTCTGATACCAAGCAGTACCATGAGAACATCAAAATGTAAGTAACTGCACTCCTCTCCGTTTTAATCCTTAACTTCCCTTTCAGACCATGGCCCTGTCTCTAATAAATGTTCATCTCACTGTCTGCTCTTCCATGAAAATCTGTCAGAATTCACATTTAGATGGTTGCCTATTGACAGATACATAATCTGTTTTAAGAAATGCTGCGGAATAGAATGAGAGACATTGCCCTGCACATGACATATCTGGTGCCTATTTATTTGAACAAAAGCTTTGGTGTTTGTCTCCTCTCCTCTCCTCTCCTCTCCTCTTGTTCTTTTGCCATGTTTGTCTCTCTTTCAGTCTCCTTTTTTGACATCTCCTACATCCTTCTCTTCCCTTTCTACAAGCCTTTTGATCTGAGAGCCCTCATCTGGCAGAGTAGAATTTTCTTTCTTTTCTTTTTTGATAGTATAATTAATCAACAGGTGTGTGTGTGTGTGTGTGTGTGTGTGTGTTATTAAATACCTCCACATGGCTTTGATCTTTTACAATTGGTTGCTTTGTCTCCTTGGTTCTTCACCAAGGTCCATTTCTTTCTCCTGTCTATCTCCTCTCTATGCTTCCATTCAGATGACCATATGGCTGTGTGTATGTGTTGGTGTGTTAACTGACATTTGATGGCGTCTGTAAGTGTGTGTGTGTGTGTTTATGTACAGTGCACGGTTGGATAAAAGGAACTTTGTACATGGCACAGAGCTGCTAATCTAGTGCCCCTACCATCTGCTCCACAACACAATGCCATCTCTGTGCTCATAGGACCGTACACACACACACACACACACACACACACACACACACACACACACACTGTACCAACACGCCTATGCTGCTGCAATATAGGCAAACACTGACATTATTTTTACTCCCATACACCTATCGTCACTCACTCATTCTCTTCCTCTTTCTCCCTCTCTCTCTCTCTCTCACACACACACTCACACACACAGTCAGACTGAAACCCACAGTCTGTGTCCTTGTCTTACCTTGTGCACAACATTACTCCCATCAGCACTAATGTGACCTCAGAGTAACCGATTTTAACGTCAAGCGCTGACAGACAGGAAGCTGTTACAGGGACCTATATTGAGTTGCGTCTGTTACATTATTGTTGAATTGTGCTTCAGCTTGCCTTAGGCAGAGAAATTGTCTGCACAATTTTCTGTCTGCATATTCATCTGTGGTATGGTAAGGTCTTAGATAAGGTCTGTTCTGTTTTGTGCGAATGCAGTGATTTTCAGATTGTGTGTGTGTGTGTGTGTGTATTGACTAGTAGATGAAGCTTCACTATGTAGCTCGCCGTTTGTAATCATATGGTATTGTGCTTAACTTGGTATAAAGGTCACTATGGCAATGAACTGTGGACATCAGGAAAAGAAGGAATTGAACAGCTTTATAATGGACTGACTTTCTCCCTGTTTCACTCCCTCCCCTCCCTCTATCTCTAACTGTATGTCTCTCTCACTCTCTCTCTATCTGTATGTCTCTCTTTTCTCCTTCTCTCCGTATGTCTCTCTCCCTCTCCCCCTTCTCTGTCCTGTTTTCATCCTTCTGCAGAAATCAGGCGATGAGGAAGAAGCTCATTCTGTATTTCAAGAGAAGAAATCATGCTCGCAAGCAGTGGGTGAGTTCTAATTGCATGGATGCACACACACACACTTCCTCTCTCTCTCTCTCTCTCTCTCTCTCTCTCTCTCTCTCTCTCTCTCTCTCTCTCTCTCTGTCTGTCTGTCTGTCTCTGTCTCCCCTCTCTCCCTCTCCTTGTCTGGCTTGTTCTTGTCTGGCTTGTCCATTACTGTATCCCCACCACAAGATGATGGCTCGGTAGAGAGCTCTTTTTGCCTGTGTGTGTGTTTGAGACAGTGTATTTTTCAATACTGCCTGCCTTGTTTTATGCTGTTGCTGTGGGGAAAGCGCAGACTTAATAGAGGGAGTAACTGTCCCAGATAGTGTGTGTGTGTGTGTGTGTGTGTGCGAACATGCGCTCCTCTGCACCAAGTGGGTGTTAAACTGGTTCAGCTGATTGGCTGAAGCATGTTTTAGTAGTGGTGCCGGTAGACTGGGTAGTCGGTGCAGTCCTGCGCCCAGCTAAATTTAGCCAACCTGTGAAGGAAGCAGCTGCTCACCTCACCCCAGTGTGCCGCTCCTCACTACTACTGCTGCTGCTGCTGGTGGTGGTGGGTGGTGGTGGTCATAGTAACGATGATGGGGAGCTCTGAGATTAGGGACCTTGGTGGCATTTTGCTTTCCGCACAACTACCAATTTCATTCAATTTTTAGTCTGATTTGTGCTGCGTGTCTTGGGCTGTGGATTTATGCTTATTATAGACAAACACAAGGAAAGGAAAAGGGATGTCAAATACATTGTGTGGGGTTCCACTAGTGAGCGTTGTTAAGGTGATTAGCGAGTCAGACGTCATCTGTGGTTTTTGGTTCATCTGTGTGTCAACCGTGGCATCAGTGGTTCATTTATGAGGTGTCAAAGGAACAACTTAGCTTTTGTTAACAAAAAATTATAACAGACATAAATGCAATGTGAATGACAAAGGAGATCATGTACAGTAGCCTCCAAAATTATTGGCACATTTGGTAAAGCTGACTAAAATCAGGTATAAAAAATAATCCACCCTTGAAGGGAAGCAAATTTATTCTGAGAAAAAGAAAAATCTCATAACGAAATAAATATTTTGAACAAAAACACATTGCTTACAATTATTGGCACCCCTAGAAAAATCTTACATACAAAACGTAACAGAAGCATTCTATCTAATTTCAAGTTAATCAGAGCATCTGAACTTTCAGAAGCAGTTCATGACTTTCTTTTTCACTAAGGTACGAAAATAAAGTGACAGAGGTTAAATCCTCTAGTGAGCGTTGTTATATTTGACTCCATAGCACATGGAGGCAGGGCACGTGGATATTCCTCCAGCAAATTCTTCAGAGCTCAGATCAATATTTCAACCATTAAGGGCTTTAGTTGCATGTCAGCAGGACCACCAGGGTTGTATGTATAACCCTGTGTGTGTGTGTGTGTGTGTGCCTGCCTTCAGGAGCAGAAGTTCTGCCAGCGTTATGACCAGCTGATGGAGGCTTGGGAGAAGAAGGTGGAGCGCATTGAGAATAACCCGCGGCGGCGCGCCAAGGAGAGCAAGGTCCGCGAGTACTACGAGAAACAGTTCCCCGAGATCCGCAAGCAGAGGGAGATGCAGGAACGCATGCAAAGGTCTGTCTGCCTGTCTGTGTATAAAAGATACTGTGTTGTAGGTCTACAATAAGGAGCAGTTTGTTCTTTAGTGAAAGCCATGTCATGAGTCTCTTTAAAGATGACGTTTTGGCCTTTGAGCTACCCTTCATAACCATGAGAGATGATGGTCAAATCTAAACTCCTCATGCTTTGTGTTTTAACTTCATCTCTGACACATGGGAAGCTCCAACTCAACTTAGGATGTGTTGAATTCAGGGTGGAGCGCAGTCTCTCTCTGTGTGTGTGTCTGTGTGTGTCTTTGTGTGTGTGCACGTGTATAGTTCCTCGAAACTCCAGATCAAGCTTTTGTTCACCCTCGGCACATTTGTGCAACGGCTCAGCGGTTAGTTTGTGCAACAGCCTGTGGTCACCCCCCCCACCGCCCACGCAGCGTCTTAGAGCATCACTGACCCCTGTGTGCTGCTACTGCACAACGGGCGCCAGTGCCACCACCACCGTACCGCATCTCACAACAGCAGGCAGCACCCAACTCCTCATCTGGGCTGGTGCAGTGTAGGAAACTCAACATTAACGTAACAGAAGCATTCTATCTAATTTCAAGTTAATCAGAGCATCTGAACTTTCAGAAGCAGTTCATGACTTTCTTTTTCACTAAGGTACGAAAATAAAGTGACAGAGGTTAAATCCTCAAGTCATTTTTCAACATTGGAAAGGCAAGAGAATACACTAAATTTAAATAAAAAGAAAGTGTGTTTGACATTTGTAAGTCAGGGAATGTCCAGGCAAACTAGGTTCTTTGTTGAAAATGCCTATATTTACAGTTAAAACAATGATTAAAAGGTTCTAATCAACTGTAAATGTGACATACATGCTTAGACAAAGACCCATGGTTATCTTGCCCCCACGTACAGTATAGGCAAAAAATGTCTTTGGGTCACCAAGTCCCACAAAAAATCTTCAAAAGTGACCTCACTGCTAATAGATTATTTAGAGGGCATGCCAGGTAAGAACCTGTCCAGTCATTTAATTACCAATATAAACGGCAGGAGTTACTAAATGGTACAGTGACTTCCAGACACTCTGAAAGTGTTCTATTGTCAGATGAAATGAAAATTGCGCTTTTTGGCTAGAAACACTTTAGGTGTGTTTGTGTTTGGCGTACACATAGAAGAATGACTATACTGAAAAAAAACCCATGCCTAATGAGAATTATGGTGGAGGTGCTGTGATATTGTGGGGCTGTTTTTATTCCTAAAGGCCTTGGGAACCTAATTAACGTGCATGGTATCAGAAACCCCAAGAAAAATCTGAACATTTTCAAAAGAAAAACTGTCAATCTCTGCCAAGACACTAAAAGTGGGTCATGATTGGATCATTCATCAGGTCAGTGAACTAAAACAAACGTCCAGATCAAAACAAATATGGTTTACTGAGCACAAAATCAAACTTCCGCCATTGCCATCTCAGTCCCCTGATCTAAACTCCATAGAAAAACAGTGGGGTGTGTCAAAGAGGAGAATGCACAAGTTGTGGACCTAAGAATCTGGACAGTCTGGGGAGATTTTGTAAAGACTAATGGTCTTAAATCCCTTGCTTTGTATTCTTCAATTTTATGGGGTGTCATAGGAGAATATTACAAGCTGTTTTATTGGCAAAGGGAGACTTAAGAAGGTATTAGAATTAGTAGTGCCAATAATTGTGAGCATTTTTTGTTAAAAATATTTATTTCTGTATTGTGTATGAGTTTTTCTTTTACTGATATTGTGTTTGTTTGTGTCTGCAGTCGTGTTGGGCAGCGCGGGGGAGGACTGGCCTCAGCGGCACGAAGTGAACACGAGGTCTCTGAGATCATCGACGGTATCTCTGAGCAGGAGGTAAACATACACTCCATCACACTCTCGTGTGCGCGCGCACACACACACACACACACACACACACACACTCTTCTCAAACACACACACACCCTTTTCTCACACACACACACACACACACACACACACACACACACCTGCACTCCTGTGCCCTCTGCAGGTGTGAACAGTGTGGTTTGTGTGACCCCCCAGGTCATAGACGCTAAAGAGATGCATTCCATCTCACCACTTCTGCAAAGAAATGAAGGCTTCCATTTCCCCAATTATCTCTCACTCTCTGCAACCAACCATGTCTCGCTGCTTCCCCTTTCATTCTTGTGTGTGTGTGTCTCAGATCGTGTTGGAAAAAAAAGGATTTCTTTATCATTTTCTATGTCATTTTCACTCAACAGTGTACTGTAATCTCACCCATAATCGGGCAGTGGTGGTAGTTCTGTTATTATCTCGGCTCCCTCAAGTTCCTCTGCGATAGCTGTGTAGCTGTTCAGAGAAGCCTCACACTTCCCCTCTGCTGACCTATATCACACACACACACACACACACACACACACACACACACACACACACAGACAGACGTATGCCCTTACACCACTATAGAAGCCCTATATGTGCACATGTGTGGATTTACCCTATTGCCCGCCTTTGCCTTCTCTGTCTGTCTCTCATTCTTCCTCTCTCTCTCTCTTTCTTTCTCCCTCCCTCTCCCTCCGTCTGTCCTGGTCAGAACTCGGAGAAGCAGATGCGTCAGCTGGCGGTCATTCCACCCATGCTGTTCGATGCGGAGCAGCAGCGCATCAAGTTCATCAACATGAACGGCCTAATGGACGACCCCATGAAGGTCTACAAAGACCGGCAGGTCAGATTATGTGGGCGGAACAGGAGAACACGTTGTGGAAGTGGAATTGAACAGGAGAAGGACACGTTCATCGCGAGAAGTGAGTGTGTGTGTGCGCGTGTGTGTGTTTTAGGTGTTAACAAACAGACAAACTGTCGGTCAGCTTATGTGCATGTGTGTGTCTTCATATGCTGATTAGCATGTAAGCAACACTGTGTGTGTGTGTGAGCGAGAGAGTGTATAAGTTTGTGTGTGTGAGCAAGAGAGTGTGTAAGTTTGTATTAATGTAATAGCGAAGTGTATAAATTTTGTGTGTATTAATGTGTGAAACGCAAAATTAATGTGTAAAGTTTATGTGTGTGTGTGTGAGCAAAAGAAGTGTAAAGTTTGTGGTGTGTGTAATAATGAGCAAGAAAGAGTATGTGTTTTGTGTGTGTGAGCGAGAGAGTGTGTAAGTTTGTGTGTGTGTGTGTGAGCGAGAGAGTGTGTAAGTTTGTGTGTGTGTGTGTGAGCGAGAGAGTGTGTAAGTTTGTGTGTGTGTGTGTGAGCGCGAGAGTGTGTAAGTTTATTATTATTATTGTGTGTGTGTGTAAGTTTGTATTATTAGTATTAGTGTGTGTAGTTTGTGTGTGTGTGTGTTGAGCGATGTAAGTTATTATGTGTGTGTGAGCGAGAGCGTGTGTAAGTTTGTGTGTGTGTGTTTGAGCGAGAGAGTGTGTAAGTTTGTTTGTGTGTGCATGCATTTATGCATGCTCTCACTTCTGCCTGTCTGTCGAGCCGAGGTGTTGAGGGTTGCGTGACATGCTCTCGTTGCAAGGCCTGCGCTGCGGTTAGCCCCCCACGCCAATCAAGCGAAGCATCAGAGGGTGGCGTGATGAGCGCTACACACCCTTACCACACTCACCTCCCTCGACAGAGGTCACGCAGACGGAGGGGAAGAGGAAGTGGGGAGGCCCAGAGAGCGAGAGAGAGAACACACACACACACACACACACACACACACCACAAGATAACTGTTCACCCAGTACCAGGAGTGCATATGTTATCCACCTGTATGACTATGGCCTGTATGACCTGTATTTGCTGGACTTGAGGCATCAGGTGGTGGTCAGTCTCGGTCTGCTGTGGAGCTGGCAGTGGTGCTGAATACATTTCCAGCTGCCCTGCTTTTCATTTAGTCTGCTGTCACCATATTTTATGAGGGAGCGCAATGAGAAAATGCGTTTGGGTGATTGAGCCCTTGGCGTCTCAGAAGGCCGTGTGAGGGGGTTTTGTGTGCATGAAGTTTCTGAGTTTGTGCAGCCTTCCCCTGTGTCTTGACCTGTTCATGACCCTCTCCCTGTATGTTAGAGGTGTGTGTGTGTGTCTGTGCGTGTGTGTATGTGTGCGGATGTGTGTGTAGGGGGGAGCTCATTTAGGTCTGGTGCCTTTGTGCCAAGAGGTGTTTTATAGGAATTAGTAGTCTTTGTGTTTGTAGGAATTAGTAGTCAGTGTTGATTGATATTGTGTGTTCTTTTTCTGTGTGTTTCAGGTTCATTCAGCATCCAAAAAACTTTGGTCTGATTGCCTCTTTTCTGGAGAGAAAGGTAGCGGAACAGACTGTTTTGATGCGTATCTGCTTACATTCTATTTGTCACACATCCTGCGGTACTCACCATTTCTGCTCGTGTGTGTGTGTGTGTTTTCAGACTGTGGCAGAGTGTGTGCTCTTCTACTACCTGACCAAGAAGAACGAGAACTATAAAAACATTGTCCGCAGGAACTACCGCCGGCGTGGTCGAAGCCAGGTGTGTGTCTCAGTGAGTTTGCATGTGCGTTTGTGTCCGCCTTTGTGTGTCCCTCCGTCCGTGTGTGTCTGCGTGTCAGAGAGTGAGAGTGTGTGTATATATATGTATGTTTGTGTGAGTAGTCTTGAGCTCCATCAATGCTGATGTGTGATTGCCCCAGTAGCTGACCCGTAAGTGTTTCTGGTGGGGCACTGTGCACTGCAGTAGTTCTCAGGAGCTCCATATCTCTCCAACTAAACGCTGGAGCTTGTGTAAGAGCATCCCCAGTCAACTCGGAGCGGAGCTTGTGGATTAGTGTTTTCCACCCGCTCGGTTTGAAGGAGCATAGCTGTAGAAACTGACCCTGGTGTCAACCAATCAGGGAAGTCATTAGCTGTTTCAGTTCCATTAAATGCCATTTGAGAAATTGTGAAGCCAAATTACTCAGTTGAGTACACAATACCTGTGAAGCAGAGCTACAGTGTGTCTGCTCCTCTTTTGCAGCAGGTATTTTAACTCGCATCTTTCAGTTCAGTTCAGTTTCAACTGTACTTCCAAAGCTACACACCAGCATGTGATTTCCAACAAGGAGGATAACATCCTGGACCTGGTCACTACACACAAAAGGAGCATACCAAAGCCACCCCTCCCCCATTGGACTTTCAGACCATATCACTGTTATGCTAATGCCACTTTATACAGACAAAGGGTATGCGAACAAAACCCCGGTTAAATGTAAGCAGGTAAAGTGTGGCCCTGAGGGGCACTCCGATGCTCACTTCAAGACTGGCTTTGCCCACAACAGACTGAAAATGTTTAAAGCAGGCAGCCACCCTGACAACCAGGACAGACATAGGAGTATACAGACACTGTAACCTCTTACATCACAAGTGCATCGATGATGATGACCCCCACAAAGACATCATCCTTTCGGACTGCTGGAAGCCATGGCTGACGGGGGATGTCCTCAGGCTGCTGAGGGCCAGAGACAAAGCCTGGGAGCTGGGGATGAAGCTGGCATGGCGAGAGTAACCAACTGTCCGTGTCAAGGGAGCAAGGAATACACTCACAGAGACCACCCACTTCAAAATGACAGGGAACTCCACCAAAATATGGCAGGACGTTGAGGCCCTCCTGGGACTACAAGCCAGCCTGGGCGTGAGGAGCAACCTCTGCTCAACAAGCCTGGACGGCCCCTGGCACCGGCTTTGGAGGCGCAAGGCAACACCCTGCCCACAGGACCCATCCCCTCCTGCATGGGCAGCCTGTGCCTCTCTTGGAACAGTGCCCCAGACACCTTCATCAACCTCCGATAGACAACCGGATCGGACAACATCCAATCAGATTGGGTAAGGAAGGGTGCTTGGGGAGCTTAAGGATGTCTTCACAGACATCTTTAACACTTCCCTGAAGCAAACCATCATCATGTTTCCAAAGCTGCCTGCATCCTTGTACCTGTGCGAAGAAAACTCCCATCCTGCTTCAATGACTGCAGCCTGTGGCACTGACACCCATCATCATGAAGTGCTTTTGGCTGACTTGTCATGTACATATCAAAACCCATTCTCCCCCCACCCTGGACCCCTTCCAGTTTGCATACCGGGCCAAGCGGGTCTACAGAGGATACAATCTCTGCCCTCCACCCAGCCCCTCTCCCACCTGGAAAAAAGAGACTCTTATGTGGATTGCTGTTTTATAGACTTCAGTTCTGCATTCAACACCATAATACCACAACAACTCATCTGCAAACTCGACAAACTGGGACTCAGTGCCTACCTCTGCAACTGGCCACTGGACTTCCTCTGTGTCCAGAGGCCCCAAGTGAATGCGATGTTTGGCAGCAATACCTCAAGCATCACACACTGAGCAGGGAGGGCCCCCCCCAAGGCTGGGTGCTCAGTCGCTGTCTTCACCCTGCTGACACCCTTGACTGCACTGCAACCCTACAGCAACAATCACATGAGTATGAAATTTGCTGTGACACAACTCTGGTGGGTCTCTCTCATCACCAAAAGGCGACGAGACTCAGCATGGGTTTGATTAGGCCATCGACCGATGGTGGGGGGACGCTTGCCCGACCTGCGGAGGTCAACCGAGATTGTTGTTGACTTTCAGGAGGTCCACCCAACACCTGCCGCACTGACCATCGGCGGTGCTGTGGTTTTGGAGCGAGCAGCACCAAATTCTGGGGTGCACATCAGTGAAGACCTCTCCTGGACCACCAACACTGCATCACTGGCGAAGAAGGCTCAGCAGCCTGTACTTCCTGGGAGAGCTCAGGCGAACAGGATATCCACCAGCCATCCTTGACCACATTCTACCGAGAGGCACCATTGAGCATGCCTCTCCAGCTGTATCGCTGTGTGGGCGAGGCTGCACCTAGTCTGTGGGGAAAGCCCTGCAGTAGCATAAGTGAACTGGCTGGAGGATCATTGGTCTTCACTCTCCCTCCCTGAAGGGACATTTACACCACCCACCTCACCCATAGACCAAGGTGTGGTGTGCAGGTCACCCAGCTCACCAATCTGGGTGCAGATCTACTGCCCTCTGGGAAGGAGGTGCAGAAGCCCTCGCGCTCCACGCCTTTCTCAAGACTCACCAGCAACTTCATACACACCAAAGCTGTGGATGCTGAACTCTCCTCCTCTCCCCTCCACCCTCCAATACATAACATCCTGGACATTGGACCCACAATGGCTGCCTCTCTCCCACTTGCTGCACTTTGAACACTTGCACACTTGTACACTTTGCAACTTGGTGGGTTGTTGTCCTGAAAACACAACACTTCTGCTGGATCTTACATAGCTTGCACCACTATGCCACTTTCTTTATTGCTCAGGTCAAACAGAACTACCACCCAAGCCTCTTATTGGCCTGACTTTGCACTGGATTTTTATTATTCTCTGTACAATTTCAACAAATTTTGCTGCTCTTATTTTCATTATATGTGCCCTCTTATTTTACTTATTTACTTTACTTTTGTTTTACTTGAATGTTATGTTTGTCTGGACTTAAAATTGGTAAAATATGTCTTGTCTTCACGATGGGATAGTGAAAGCGTAATTTGATCTCTTTGTATGTCTGGAACATGTGAAGAAATTGACAATAAAGCTGACTTTGACTTTTGACTTTGACTTTGACTTTGACAGTTTCTGTCATTTTCAATAGGTAACTAGATTTTAGATAATATCCATTCAAACTGTTGTCAAATGTTTAGAAACGTTCCTATATTTGCAAATTTAAACGCACATCAGTGCTTGCGTGAGACTGAGACAGAAAGGAAGCGAGAGAAACAAGAAGTTCTGAGATCTAGAGGTGGCTAAGGTCACTGCTGTGTGTGTGTGTCTGTGTGTGTGTCTGTGTGTCTCTCTGCACAGCATGGTTATTTGCAATGCAGTTATTATTCATGTATCAGTCATGCAACATCATCAATATAAAGTGTCTTACTGTTTTCCCAAGAAAGCAGATCTGTGGAAATAATACTGACTCGCTCACAGATACCATCTGATATTACTGTCTAGCAGCACATTCATTGTCAGTCGCACAGATATACACACAATGTGGGAATTACCTTGATGACCTAGATTAGAGAGATCCTTTGTGTGCAAACCAGAAAGAGGGGATTGAGTAATGGAATTATGTGCCTGGAGTGTGCATCATGACCATCAGATGAAGCTTCTTCTGATAGCTAGACATTAACGTGTGTGTGTGTGTGTGTGTGTGTGTGTGTGTGGTTGGTTTCACAGCACACTCAGCAACAGCAGCAGCAAGTGAACCGGAATAACCAGGAAGAGAAAGAGGAGAAGGAGAAGGAAAAGGATGGGGAACGAGAGGAGGAGAAGAACGAGGGAGAGGACAAGGAGGACGGCATGAAGTTAGTATTGTGTGTTGCTTTTTTTCTCTCTCTTTCCTCTGTCTCCTCCTTTTCTGAGTTACTAAACTATATTAGCAGAAGTGTATGCACCCCCTGGATGAACATGATCATTACATCGTCCCCCTCCGGTCTGTGCGCTTGGCTGGCCCAGCTGGTGCGCCTATATTTAGCATCCCCACAGCGCAAGATGAATGGGACTGTGGGGATGATAAATGAGAATGCTCCATCTCTGTTCTCAACTCCTGTCATCAGCTATTGTGCTGATGCTGGCTATTCCGCCAAACAGAAACTTCACCAGAGGGGGGATGTGACTACATGCCTGTTTGTGTGTGTGCGTGCGCGCCTGTATGTGTGTGAGAGAGAATCTGTCTTTGTTCTTCTGCGAGTTTAATGTTGTCTGTCTGTCTGTGTGTGTGTGTGTGTGTCCAGGGATCTACCGCCTGGCTAAGAGCTGGGGAGGATAAGGACCCCGATGGCCCGTGAAGGGCCGGCCTGCGGTAACAGTCGCGGCCACATGTAGGGGCAGCATCACCGCTCCATGGCCAACGAGCAAGAGGAGACCAGCACTCCTCCACTCAGCAGTGACCTAGGTAAACTTGCATTTCACACAGACACACACACACACACCACACCTCGGCGTAGCAATATCTTTCATACAGTTTTTCAACTCACTGGTCGCTGCATATACACCCAGCACTCTTGCAGATGTGCTTAGACCTCCATGTGCAGGCATACAAGTAAGCATACATACCCACTCACGGCAGCTGTCCTCTCCTGCAGTGGAACTCAGCGTCCACATGGGGGCGCTCTGGTCCTTTCCCTCCCCCCTACTAGCGCACAGCTCTGAAGCCTGAGGGGAAGGGGAAATCCCTGGACTCATGGACACACAGCCATGCCTCTCAGGTGCTGTTAGCATCCTGTCCACTGGTGCCACTCAGACACAGCTAGCATGTTTAGCCAGATAGATACTGTTAGCAAGCATTGAATCTGAGGGGTGACGAATAAACTGTTGATTGAAGACTGCACAGGTAAGCCATGCTGCTTAGGTTGTACTTGCATTATATTGCTGCGTGGACATTGTAAATGAGGCATGGCAACTTGCTTTTAGCTTTTACTGCTCATAACTTGTCTGAGGCTAGGGTGTGAGTGA
>NC_063193.1:17097157-17127157 GCF_017589495.1 Alosa alosa | reverse complement strand
ATGTCAGGACACAAGGTGGAATGTTAATGACTTAGGTCTGTAACTCTTAGCAGTTGAATGCACAGGTGTGTGCCTCTGCGTGTGTGTGGTGTGGTGGGCTTTTTGCCTGTTGGGCAGATACTTGGACTGTCTGAGCTGACCACACTCTCGCTTGGCACACATGGGCTGGGACTTCCCTGTGTGGCATGCAGTGTAACCCCACAGCCCCTCTTCTGCTTTTTCTCACTTGCTCTCACACGTATACACACAAACACCCGTGCTCACACACAACACACACACACTCACTCACATGCACAAGCAGACTTATAGCATACAAATTCATGCATGCACAGAACGCATGTTAGAAGATGACTGGTGTCTATGTGAAGTTTTTTTTTAGAACACCACTTTATGAGCTCCGGTCATGTAACTTGTCATTGATTTCTCTGCTCTGTGTCTCTATGCTCGTTTCTTCAGGTCTGCTGCAGTATGGACGCAACTGGTCGGCCATTGCCAAGATGGTTGGCTCCAAGACGGTGTCGCAATGTAAGAACTTCTACTTCAACTACAAGAAGAGGCAGAAACTGGACGAGATTCTGCAGCAGCATAAAATGAGATCGGTCAGTTATCTCTCTCTCTCTCTCTCTCTCTCTCTCTGCCTCCCTCCCTCTATCTCTCTATGTCTCTGTGTGTGGTTACTTGTGCATGCTTGCATGTTTTGACATTTTTTTTATTTTTGGATGGCTGTTAATAATAGTTAGCGTCCATGCTAGCGATGATGATATTGTGTCTGCAGTGTGGGTGTAAAGATGGCTTTTTGTTCCACTTGGTAATGACCGATGAGTGAATGTGTGTGTGTGTGTGTGTGTGTGGTTTGGTTTTGTTGATGTGGTTTTTGGGTGGGTCTCTAATGACTGATACAGTTCGTGTGGGTGTGTTTCCAACTGTATTAACACGGACTATACGTGTTAAGCGCCATAGATTTGTTCAGCACTAACTCTGTGCGTGTGCGTGTGTGCGTGCATGCGTGCGTGCGTGTGTGCGTGCGCGTGTGTGTGTGTGTGTGTGCGTGTGTGCGTGTGTGCGTGCGTGCGTGCGTGCGTGCGTGTGTTGCGTGCGTGTGTGCGTGCGTGTGTGCGTGTGTGCGTGCGTGCGTGCGTGCGTGTGTGCGTGCGTGCGTGTGTGCGTGCGTGCGTGCGTGCGTGCGTGTGTGTGTGTGTGTCTGATCGTGCTGGGATCTAGGTCTATGTGTTTGCAGTTGGTCAGGCGGCTAAAGTTTAACTAAAGTCAGTCCGTCATGAGTGTCACACTAGAGGAAAGAGGCCAGCCCCTTCTTATCTCTCTCTCTCTCTGCCTCCCTCCCTCTATCTCTCTATGTCTCTGTGTGTGGTTACTTGTGCATGCTTGCATGTTTTGACATTTTTTTTTATTTTGGATGGCTGTTAATAATAGTTAGCGTCCATGCTAGCGATGATGATATTGTGTCTGCAGTGTGGGTGTAAAGATGGCTTTTGTTCCACTTGGTAATGACCGATGAGTGAATGTGTGTGTGTGTGTGTGTCTGATCGTGCTGGGATCTAGGTCTATGTGTTTTCTTCTCTCTCTCTCTCTCTCTCTCTCTCTCTCTCCTCTCTCTCTCTCTCTCTCTCTCTCTCTCTCTCTTCGCTGGCTTCATTTCGCTAGCTCACTCTCGTTATCTTCCCTTTTTAGGCCCTCAGGCGGAGCCAACAACAGCTCGGACACGGAGTCTCTACCGTCGCCGCGCTCCTCCGAAGACAGCAAGCAGCCTAAGGAGGAGGCCGCCTCGTGTTCTGCCTCCTCCTCCACCACCTCCTCGTCCTCCTCCCGCGCCAAAGCGGCCGGCGGCAAGGACGACAAGGACGCCGTCGCCATGGACACGGGCTGCGGTGGTGGTGGCGAGGACGGGAAGCCCCCGCCGGTGTCCCACGGCGACGTGAAGCAGGAAGTCAAGACGGAGGGCGATGGCGCCGGGCCAACCGGAGGGTCGTCGTCCTCCTCCTCCTCCTCCTCGGCGGTGGGGTCGGCGGGCGAGGGGTCCGGCGGAGACAGCAAGCCACCGCAGCTGGAGCCGCAGCCGCCGGAGCTGAAGGGCCACGGCAAGGCCAAGCGCGAGCGAGAGCCCAAGGCCAGCGGCCATGGCGACAGTGACTCCAGCGCCACCTGCAGCGCAGACGAGGTGGAGGAGACGGAAAGCAGCGACAAGAACAGGTGAGGGGGGGGTCTGTGTGTGTGTGTGTGTTGGGGTAGCCCATTCACTTGAATTCAACTTTCCTCAGCACTCTGACAAGCCGCATAATAGTAAGTAGGCGGATCTGAACAATTTGAATGGGTGTTGCTTTCGAAAAATCAAAAAATTCCGGATTAATCTGGAAGAATCACATCTCTGATAAGCAGCCACGCTAATAAAACAATTTAAGTGAAGAGAAAGCAATAAATGCAGAGAGAGTAAGCGTCCGAGTGATTACAAGCTGTGATGAAAACAACAGGAGACGGCCATCAGTAAGAGAATCAGAAAAGAGTGGACAGGCTTGTTCTGGTCAATAGAGTACCGAAGCCATGACGTCGCGTTGTGAAGGCATCAATTTCACTAGATCTAAACAAGTCAATCTAACCATAGTAGTGACCATAGTGGTGGCTTTATTAACCTATTTAAATAATTTTACAACGTTTCTAAGACATTAGTTAATTTATAAATGTAGGCTATAGTCAATAATTCAATTTATGAGGTAGAAACTATCCCACATGTCTAAATGCAATGCTGTCGATGCCACTTCAAAAGTTTGTTTAGATCCAGTGACACTGCAGTCATGGAAACGGAACCTCACACTTCGGTACTCTATTAGATCAATATATCAATGCATGTCCACTTTTTGTTTACAGTTTTTTTTAGTTTCCTTGCTATAGTTGGTTTGTAGGTGAGAGAGGGCAAAAATACAGATGTCAGAATGGGGAGATGAGCAGAGGATCATAGGATGACGGAGAGAGGTATGGAAAAGATTTGGAGGAGGGGGGGAAGGAGAGAGGAAAGGCTGTCTGGGGAAGCAGGAGGGGCGAGTGAGAAGATGGGGAGCAGTGTGGATGAAGGGATGAGCTAGGGAGGGAGGGACTGAGGGAGGGAGTTTTATGTAAGTCTTTAACGGGGGAGACTGCACTAAACTGCGTGGGCTACTGTGAAATCAGGTCAGATGTGTGAGAAATGCAACAGCAGTCTGATCTTGTGTGTGTGTGTGTGTGTGTGTTTGAGTGTTTGAACTAGGTTAAGTGTGAGTGCTTATGGTGAGGCTGAATGAACAAAATGTGTGTCCAGGGGTGTGTGTGCGTGCTGGTCACAGTTGTTGAAACGCACTATTAGGATGGCATGTGTGGTTAATGCCGTTCAGGCTATGGGAGGGAGAGAATTGTGTTCTCAGTCTGTGTGTGTGCCCGTGTGCGTGTGCGTATGAGTACGTGTCTGACAGCACCCTCTTATTTTCCATGACAGCAGACACTGTCGGCCTTGGCAGAGTTAAGGGAAACCTTCTAGATTGCCTTCTATGCAGTCCAACTCAAACAAAGGCAGGAGTGTGTGTGTGTGTGAGAGAGAGAGAGAGACACACAGAGGGATATCTTATGAATATAGGAGATGTATGTGAGTGTACATGCCATGTGTCTTATGACTGTGTGTGTGTTCAGACAGGGGTGTGTGTCTGTGAGAGCTAAGGACTAGCTCAGTTATGTTTGTGTGTCATATTGGGCTGTTCAGGTCTGTTTATAGCCTGTTGAAATGAGATTGGCCCTGGCCATATAAAGAAAGAACTAAAACCTCTAAGCCAACTCTCAACACACTCTTTTTCTTCATCCCTCTATTCTCCCTCTCTCTCTCTCGCTCTGTCACTCCCTCCCTCCCTCATTTCTCTTTTCCCCACTCTCTCGCTCACTTACTCACTCTCTCACAAACACACTTTCTCTCTTTCTCCCTCTCTATCTCTCGGTCTCTCTCAATTCAATTTCAATGTCAATTGAGCTTTATTGGCATATTACTCAGTGAAGCCGTGTTGCCAAAGCAAACATATAACAAAATAATATGAACTGGTACAATATATACTAACACTCTCTCTCTCTCTCTCTCTCTCTCTCTCTCTCTCTCAGAATGACTTCTCCAAGACCCAGTCTGCTGAATTATGGCGTGATCTCCTCTCCACTTCAGAAGCCCATGGACCTCAAGCAGCTCAAACAGCGAGCAGCTGCCATTCCCAACATCGTAAGTCTCAAACTCCGCCTCTGTCCATCATCCCTCCCTGGTCAGTTTCTGATCCATGTTACCCTTTTTCACTGGTCTTCCCAAAAAACATCTAAAGAAATTGGCACTCATACAGAACTCTCGGCTAGACTTTTTAACTAAGACTAAGAAGAGAGAACACATCACCCCTGTGTTGGCTGAACTGCACTGGCTCCCTATTTCCTATAGAATTGATTTTAAGGTTATGTTAATTACTTACAAAGCTCTGAATGGCATAGCACCTTCATATATCTCTGAGCTTTTAATATCTTATCAACCACAAAGGAAACTTAGATCATCCAATTCTAATCTTTTAATCATTACCCAAAGTGCTCCACAAACAAAGTGGAGAAGCTGCGTTATCCATTATGCCCCAAACTATGGAACACCCTGCCTCTGTACATCAAGCATGAAGTTCAGTAAATATTTTAAAAAAGATCTGAAAAAACATACCTGTACAGGAAAGCTTTTAGTTAACTCATCTTATCCTGTAGACTACATTTTCAGATTATTCTACATCTGCTACTATTGGAGGGGCTTAGCCAGCCAGAAGCAGATGGGCTCCCCTATTAAGTCAGGTTCTGCTCAAAGGTTTCTTCCTGGAATATGGGAGTTTTTTTCCTTGCCACAGTTGCCATATGGCGTGCTTGTGGGGGTAAGAGGGTTAAGGCTGCCAGTCTTATGGCGTCATTTTCTATATTTTTTGATATGTTGCTGAGTATAACATAAACAGCAAAGAAAAGTGATTGATAATGACTGACTGACTATTATTGTGTTACATGCTTCAAATGTAAAGCACTTTGAGCTGCATTCTGTGTATGAAAGGTGCTATACAAATAAAGCTTTATTATTATTATTATTATTATTATTATTATTATTATTATTATTATTATTATTATTTTTGCAGAGCCAAGCTAGACCTGTTCAACCTTGGCAAGGAGTCTGGTAGGGAAGAGTGAGTTGGTTGCTGTGTTTTGACTGAGACTAGCTAAAGGAACAGAAACCTTTAATCCCATGTATCCAGATTGCATGTTTACATCACCACTTGTAGTGCCCACACACTTTGAATGCCGTGGACAGTTCTTTAGGCGCACACACACACTTACAAAAGCCTACCTGCACTACACACACACACACACACACACACACACACACACACACACACACACACACACACTGAAGGAAATGTTTGCGCTAATTAAATTGAATTCTCAGGAAAAGTTCACACTCCTGTGGGTGTTTTGCAGCAGATTAGACCAGTTGCGTAAGGCAGGCACATGATCTGTCTGCATCTTACCAGCACACTGTGGTGCCAATCCCTGGCACTGTCTGGAGCGTTCACTCGCTCACTCGGTCACTCACTCACTCACTCACTCGCCACAGAAACCCATTTGCAGTCATGTGAAGAGGAAGACATGCTGAGTGTACAAAAGAACATTACAACCTTAAAAAGTCATTATCCCAGAAGTGTGGGTGCTCACAACACACACACTCTCTATCTCTCTCGCTCTACCTCTCTCTCTCTCTTCCTCTTTCTCTCATCTGAAAATGATGAGAGCAGGGATGAGAAGGGCCAGAGAAACGGCTGCAGAGGACACAAAAACGTTCACCACATCACCAGAGAGAGAGACAAAAGGGGAGGGAGGCCTACAGGGACAGGTGGCTTTGAATCAGCAAAACACCAAGATAAGGTGGATGACGCAGTTACACACACACACACAGAGCACACTCTAACTGAGTGCTGCCACTGCGTCACCATGGTGATAAGATATTGATCAGATATCTCAGAGAAAGGGCAGCCAGACAAGCAAGCCAGGCGTAAAAGTTGTGACAGGTGTGTTTGTGTGTGTGTGTGTGATGGACTCACTTTTACTGACCCTGATCGTGTGTGTATGTGTGTGTGTCTGCAGCGCTGACTGTAACAGTAGCCAGCGGTCACAGTAGCTTGGTGCACAGTGGGTAAACTTCAGCAGGTGTTCCAGTTGTACTCAGAGTACCAGACTAGAATGATGTCACATCCCTGCCCAACACATTCCAGTTCAAACATCTGAAAACCAACTGATGACGTTTTAAGCAATAGCTGTTGGGGCCATTGTATTTTGTACCATTGTATTTTGAACCACTGGATTTTGAACCGTTGGATTTTGTGCATGCAACCACTTTAGCAACATGCCAAAAGATAGGAGTTGGACAGTAGTAAATGCACAACTGATTTAATGAAACACAAACAAGATAAATGTGCTAAACCGAATACTACTACAGCTTTCACACTGTTGATGAATGGGGACAGCAATCTTGGATTTTGAGATTGGGGTTGATGAGGGTGCCCCAAATTAGTTGGAATTGGAAGAGAGAGTTGGAATTCTGACTTCAGGGGGGCATATCGCCAACTTCAAACTTGGGATTTACGACCTTGGAGTGCAACTAAAACACGCCATAAGATGTGTGCTCTTGACAGACACTTGCATCCAAGGGTTTAGCCTCCTTGCTCCTACTGCACCTACTGTACCTCCCAGCTGCGACTTTTTGGGTTTGTGTGGGGGGGCTGGACTGCACAGTGGACACTGCACAGTGGACATTGGACACGACAACACTGCACACAAGTGGATGTAGAAGCAGTGATTCAGGGAATGCATTAATGTATACTGTGTTCCCTCTTAAAGACCACCAAATCAACTTCAAGTTTTGAAACCTTGTTAACATGCTCACCTTTCTCTCTCTCTTTCTTTCTCTCTCTTTCTTTCTCTCTTTCTCTCTTTCTCTCTCTCTCTCTCTCTCTCTCTCTCTCTCTCTCTCAGATGACTGATATGTCCATGGCCGGTATTGGTCGTGGGGCCTCGATGCTCAAGCAGGCGACCGTGCCTCCTCACGCGCTGGCCCTCTACCAGCAGCAGATCACCATGGCGCATGAGTCCTCCCAGGAGGCTAACCAGCACGCCGCAGCTGTTGCCGCAGCCGCCGCAGCCGCAGCAGCCTCCGGACAACCAATGAAACAGCCCCACTTCCAGTCGATGGGCGGAGACCGCAGCTGCAGTCCGCGCCTCCGAGGTCGCAGCCCCACCCCGTCTGAGCGGGACAAGGATGGTGTGTGGCTCTTCCTTTATCAGCTGTTTTCAGCTGTCTTCCTGTGTGTGTGTGTGTGTGTGTGGTCACATGTTGCCTGCGCTGTATGGTCTGTGGTGGTGTTTAATCTTCCCTGTCTTAGTGTGTTGTGTTGTCCAGCTCACCCACCCCCACCCCCCACCCCCTCTCTCTACCTCTCCTCCCCTGTTCTACCTCTCCTCCCTGTTCTTCCTCTCCTCCCGTGTTCTACCTTTCCTCCCATGTTCTTCCTCTCCTCCCCTGTTCTTCCTCTCCTCCCATGTTCTTCCTCTCCTCCCATGTTCTTCCTCTCCTCCCGTGTTCTTCCTCTCCTCCCATGTTCTTCCTCTCCTCCCATGTTCTTCCTCTCCTCCCCTGTTCTTCCTCTCCTCCCATGTTCTTCCTCTCCTCCCATGTTCTTCCTCTCCTCCCCTGTTCTTCCTCTCCTCCTGGTGTCCTACTCGTCCTTGTCACCCGTCTCTCTCCTCTCTCCGTTTACTCTTATCATTCTTGAAATTGCAGGGAAAAGCGTTTGATGGGCTCTCGGTGCAAGCACTAGCTTTCAAGGCCCTCTGCGTTGTGTGTGTGTGTGTGTGTGTGCGTGTTTCATACCTATATACACAGTTTGGTTATTTGTGTAGGCGTGTTGACCGAATGGGGTGGGTAAAGTGTGATCAGTGTGTACATTGTGTGATCATCAAAAGTTGTGTGTGTGTGTGTGTGTCTCGTACACGTGTGGGCCAAGGGCGAAGAGTGAGTGGTTTTGTTGTATACAAAGCGTGGGTGGATGTGTGTAAAGGCAGCACCCTGTGCAGACAATCCTAGAAAGTCTCAGATACACATGATCAAGCTGCTCGATTGTCGTGTTTCTCCGGCATCAGTGAACAGAACTAGAGGTAGAGGACCAGGGGAATTAAGCCAAAGCGCAGAAAGACAGAGAGAGAGAGAGGGAAAGAGAAGGAGAGAAATGAAAAAGGGTTAAGAGTGTGTAGAGCTTAGAGATAGTGGACTTAGAAGTAGAGCAGTGGAAGAAGCTTAAAAAGAGCCAAGTAAGCACTATTGATATAGCCTTGTTAGAGAGAGAGAGAGAGAGTGAGTGTGTGTGTGCGCGTGTGTTCGAGTGTGTGTGCATATGAGAGGAATCAAGAGATGATATGGCCATCTGAGAAGCTGTGTAAAGAGTGTGTGCGAGAGCATTTTGTGTGTGCATGTGTGTGTGTGCACCATGGCCATGTTATCAGCTGCAGTGTGTCTCTCCCCGCAGAAATGGAGGGGAACGAGAGATGGCTGCAGACTCTACTTCATGGATTACGTAGGTTCACACACACTCATATGCGTTTAGACTCAAACACACACCAATTGTGGGGCTACAAGTGTGTGTGTGCGTGGACTATCTACGTTTGGGCTTTACAGTGTATGAGTTCTTAACTGTTATCCTTGTTTGTTTGTTATGTTTGTTTGTTTGTGTGGATGTTGGTGGGCAGGTTTGCTTGTTACAGTGGAAAAGCTTGTGTTTGTCAGCACCGTTTACATGCATTCTGGTGCCTCCAGATACAACCCTGTGTGTGTGTGTGTGTGTGTGTGTTTTTTTCCGAAGTGCAGTCACCACAACTGCAACATTGTCACACTGATCCCGCTAAAAAAAATGTATTTTGAAAGCCCAGCAGATGCTCACTGTATATGTGTCTGTGTCCATGTTTGTTTGTGTTTGTGTGTGGGTGTGTGTGTGTGTGTGTGTGTGTGTGTAGATAAGTCGCGGGCATTCTCACCCCATGCGGAAGGGAAGCGTGCGCCAGGCCCCGAGGAACTGAGGGGGGCGGCTGCAGCTCTGGGTCGGCCACTGATGTCGCCCTACCAGCTGTCCCCCCGAGATATGGCCAAACTCAGCCACGAGCAGCAGCAGCAGCTCCTGCACTTCAATCCCTGTGAGTCCCCGTCCTCCTCTCCTCTCCTCCTCTCCTCCTCTCCTTTCCTCTCCTCTCCTCCCGTTCTCTCCTCTCCTCCTCTCCTCTCTTCCCGTTCTCTCCTCCCCTCCTCTCCTCTCTTCCCGTTCTCTCCTCCCCTCCTCTCCTCTCCTCTCGTTCTCTCCTCCCCTCCTCTCCTTCTCTCCTTTCCTCCCCTCCCCTCCTCTCCTCCTCTCCTTTCTTTTCCTCTCCCCTCCTCTCCCCTTTTTGCCTCCCCTCCTTTCCTCTCCTCCTCTTCTCTCCTTACCTTTCTTCTCCTCCCCTCTCTCGTCCTCTCCTCCTCTCCTCTTCCTAGCTCCCCTCTCCTTTTTTCCTTCTCTCCTCCTCCCCTCCTCTCTTCTCTTTTCCCCTCTCCTCTTATCCTTTCCTTTCCTCTTCTCTCCTTACCTTTCTTCTCCCCTCCCCACTCCTCCTCTCCTCATATCTCCTCCTCCTCTTTCTCTCCTCTCCTGTCCTCACCTCACCTTTCTTCTTTCTCCTCCTCTCCAATAATCACTCTCCTTTCCACTGCTCATTCTGTCTGCTCCATCCATCACAGGCCTCCCCCTCCCTTTCCCTGACAGTTCTCTCCCTCCCTCTCTGACCCCCACTCCTCCTGTCCTTCCACATTCTCCTCATCTTTCTAGTCTACTCCTTCTCTCCTTTTTTTGTCTTCCCATTTCAGCGTTTTCTCAGCTCCTCACGTTTCTGCTTCTCCCCACACTTCATACTCACTCAGTCATCTCATTCATCAGCAGCTTCTAAAAGGACTTTTCCATCTGGCCATCTAGATATGGAGGACTCTCTGGCCATCTTGAACCCATCTCTTTCTGTCTGTGTGTGTGTGTGTGTGTGTGTGTGTGTGATGGGCAAGCTTATCCTGTTTTCAGTTTCATTTTGTTGATCTGTCTTCATGCATCCATCAATCTTTTTTTTTTTTTTTTCAATCATCAGAGTTCCGCCTTGCATTCATTCGGCTTTCCAGCTTTTCCAACTACCTGTCAATCAATAAATGAGTCAGTCAGCCTTCGCTCATCCTCCCTCTCTCTTCCCTCCCTTCCTTTCTCCCTCTCTCTAGCGTTGCCAGGGCTACAGGACGGTGGGCGTATGGCTGGTCCGACCTCTACACATTCCAGAACCCCCTCCTCTCATCTCCTCCAACAAGTCAGGTGGCTCCATCACTCAGGTGAGGACCCACACACACACACCAGCACACTAATATCTTCTTTATGACAAATATTTCCAAGTACATTTTCAAGTAAATACTTTTTCAAGTATTTTATAGTGTCAGTATACTAGTAAACTAGTGTGGGTTGAAAGCATTTTATTTTCCCCACGTACTTCTCTGGTGAGTATGCCAGTGGGAGAAATGAGGTAGTATACTGGATGTTCCTTTTAGTGCCACTCAGTCCTCAGTTTTTTTTTCAAATTGATTAGGATTAAAACGTCCGCTCAGAAATGTGTAAATGTTCCCCTGTGGCAGTGAGGAGATGTAAATACTGTGGATGTGCTGTGTGTTGTTCAGGGGACCCCAGTGCAGCTGCACAGCCCAGCCCATGGCTCTGAGCACGGGAAGATCCCACCCACGTCCCACGGCCTGTCTTGGATGGAGCCCAGGAAACTAGGTGTGTTGAGTGAGTCCTGACGGCCTGCTCATTTGGACTTGATTGGTGGACTGGGTGGATTGGTGGCTACCTTCTTGGCTTTGTTATTTTCATTTGAACTCTTTCTCACACTCTCTGTGTCTCTCTCTTTCTTTCTTTCTCTCTCTCTCTCTCTCTATTCCCCACTCTCTCTTTCTCTCTCTCCTTGTCTATCAGGTGGGCCTGGCTTCCCTGTGGTGAAGCAGGAGCAGCTGTCTCCCCGTGGTCCCTCCTCTCAAGCTGAGAACCTCTCTCAGAGTGGGGCTCAAGACAGGGGTGAGTGATCACTTCATGTGTCTGTGGTTGGACCATCACCAAAAACTAATGCAAATATAACGTTGCCAATGTAATGTAACCAATGTACAGTATGATGCACTGAAGGAGTTGTTTTAGGGTGCTATATTTAAACTTGCGGTGAGATTCAAAGCATTCAGAGGCCTTCAACCTATTTGCAAGTTATACATGTAGGTCATGGTGAAAAGTTGCATTGTTTAATAAGATGTTTTCCAGTTCAGCTGTTTCAAACAATGTCCTTCAGCCATGTTTTGTTTTGCGAGGCTGACATTTAGAAATGCATACTCAGTCAGGAGTCATTATGACTTCATTTAAGCAGATGCTGTGTTGGTCAAAAAACAAAGCACCATTGGAGGCAGGGTTCACATATATATCCTGTATATGCATGTATGTCTGTATAAATATATATCTCTAAGCTGGGGTAGTGCTATGAGCAAATTCAAGCTTCACTGGAAAACATTACATGTACTATAAATATACTTATTGCAGCCATGTCCAATTAAGTGAAATGGACAGTTTAATTGTTAAATTGCGGTCTGTATCCGCAAGCTACAAAAACCAAACAAAAAAATCGCATCACATGGCTTTCTGATCACAACAACATTTTGCGATGAGTCAAAAATAGAAAACCCTTATTTTCAGGATGAATGGACTGAACAAGCAGGCATTCATTGACCGTTAGTAGTTAGTACCGACCATTAGTCGACTTTGGCTGTCTGCTCCAAAGTGCTATTTTGAAATCCTGTTTACAGTCACTGTGTCTCACGAGTGCGTTTGAACTTGTATGTGCAATTAAGCCAATGGCAGCAGCAGTAGCCAATCTGGGCGCTGGTTGAACTCACCTGAGCCCTAGCTGAGGACCACTGCAGTCAGTGTTGTTGTTATAAGTGTTTACTGGTGGCTAATGGAGAGTGTGCCGGTCTTCCTCCCCAGGCTCCATGGCTCCCATCCAGGGGGGCAGCATCACCAAGGGCATCCCTGGCACCAGGGTCCATCAGGAGCCACCGCTCTCCTACCGTGGAGGCTCCATCACCCAGGTAAGAGTCAGGCCTGGGGGAGCGTGTGTGTGTGTGTGTGTGTGTGTGTGTGTGTGTGTGTGTGTGAGTGCCTGTGGCAACTTGTGTTGCACTCATGTGCTGTCTGTGCGCAAATGTACCGTAAAGCTTCCAATAAACAGCAAGGCGTTTATTTGTTTTAATTACTTAATTTGGCGACTTCACGTGGCAAACCTGCCTCAAAAGTTTTAAGTAGCTGAACTGGTCATTATAAGAACTAGGCCTACAATATCCACGACAAGACAGGAAGCACACTGCATTAAATTATTGAAACTATTTAATTCACCAAAAAAAGTTCATTCCATTTAATATTTAAGCTGTCTTTCATAGCAGTATTCAGCTTACCTGCATAGAAGCACAGACAGATTGTACTGCATACAGCTTTGTACTGTATACAACTTGTCTGTGCGGTGAACAAGCCCTTTTTGTTAATTTCCTCCCCTGAAACATCTTTGTTAGATGAACTAAGAGTGAAGTGAACCATTAAGTGTGTGTGCGTGCGCACATGGTCTTTGCTGCTGGCTGGAAAGGTCTTATGTGTCGTGAGGGTGTATGACAACCATCGTCCTGCTTCTGCTGTTTCCATAGCAACAGGTACACACTGTCCTGTTCCTCTATTCGTTTTTCCCCCCTTCTCTGTTTACTCTCGTTTGGTAAGCCCAGTTACCAGTACATACACACACACACATACGTTTGCACAGCAAACATGCCTAGATAGGAAAGACAAAGCTGGCACAGATTATATTCATTCTAGTGGCAGCCTTATTCCTAGAGTGTGTGTGTGTGTGTCATTAAGCCCTATGAGTTTGTGTGTGAGGGTGCGTGTGTGTGATACTCCTAGAGAAAGATTTGGAGGATAAGTAGCTGCTGTCAGCTCAGTGCACCTGATCCAGAAAGATGACACACCCACCCCTCCCTTGACTGGTCCCCGTCAAAAAGAGAACCTTACCCCAATGGCACGTCACATGAATGAGGAATCCGTGGGTGTGGTCTCTCTGGCAACCAGCTGCTCTTCGCTAGCGATTGCGTCAAAGTCCAGAATTTGAAGAGGGTGCTCGCCTTGCCTTGAGCTGATCACACCAGGCCTCTCCAACTCACTCCTAGTCGCTCTTCAGAGCACTCCAAGGCTCTCTTATTAGGGCGTACTCACACTGGGCACAGTTCACTTGTACCGTGCCGGAGTACGGTTCTCTCCCGTTCTTGGTCTACACTAGAGGTCTGAGCGGGACTAATTTTTCAGTGCCGCGCCCACCCGCTCCCGCAATATTCTGTCCCGCTCCCGCAATATTCTGTCCCGCTCCAGCATTAATGTGTCATTTTTAGTCCCGCTCCCGCAATATTCTGTCCCGCTCCCGCAATATTCTGTCCCGCTCCCGCAATATTCTGTCCCGCTCCAGCATTAATGTGTCATTTTTAGTCCCGCTCCCGCCCGCATCTGTAACACTAAGCCCGCATGCAGGAGGGATAGCCTATTCAGTTTTTCTTTGTCTCATGAAAGGAGCACACACACCTGAGAAAGACTCCAGATGTCAGTTTCTTGGTTCTGAATGTAGGCTAACAACTGAAGTAGGCCTAGTCTGGTGCCCTCTTCCTCTGTCATGCTTTCAATTTCGAGTTTTGACAATGAGCAGCAGGAACAAATTGAACCCATGTAAACGACTATAGGCTATAGGCCTGCTATTCCGTCAGTTATGCTTAAACCCTGTTTTTTAATGCTGCCTAACAGAACATCCAGCTGAACTATAGTTATGAACACTACTTTAATCATTTCCATATTTAATTTTATGCACATATTTAATTAGCGGGAGTGCAGTGAATCATCGGTTTGTCCCGCACCCAGCGAGCAGCACCTCTCTCATCCGCTTCGCTCCCAAAAGAGCTTTCAAAAGTTGTCCCACGCCGCATTCTTTTGCGTCGGGACCCGCGGGTCTACCGCGGGTAGTCCAGACCTCTAGTCTACACTCACACTGCATACTATCAAACTGTACCCAGGCACGGTTGAGCTGCTGTGCTCTAGAATCTTTGCATAGGCGCGATCACAAGCCCAACCGTACCGTGCCCGAGTCCACCTCCTCATGCAGACCCAGATACAGTAAGGAGTGGTCACACTGGTCAAACCAACCAGACTTTTGGGGTCAAACGTACTGGCATTGTGTCAGTGTCTCATTTTTCATCTCTGGAGCGAACTTGAGCTCAGGCACAGCTTATTCCGTCAGGTCAAGGAGAAGATGTAGACAGGAAAGTTAACAAAGACACTTTGAAAGCGTGCATTGGAAGTTGGCATCGTGTGTGTGTGTGTGTGTGTGTGTCTCTCTGTGTGTGTGTGTGTGTGTGTGTGTGTGTGTGTGTGTGTCTCTCTGTGTGTGTGTGTGTATTTGTGTGGTGTGTGTGTGTTTGTGAGAGTGTGTGTATTTGTGAGGGTGTGTGTATGTGTGTGTCTCTCTGTGTGTGTGTGTGAGCTGCTCAGCTCAGGCTCTTCTCAGATATTTGTAATTGTGTTAACATTAGAGATCTTGTTTACTAAGGGTGTAGATGATGAATGAGTGTGTTGAAAAATAAAAACAAATTCTGTCTAGAACTATCCAATCTGAAATCCTCCCAAAATCTCTCTAACCATACACTTCTGTGTGTGTGTGTGTGTGTCTCAGGGCACTCCAGCTGACGTGCTGTACAAGGGCACCATCACGCGCCTCATCACGGAGGACAGCCCTAACCGGGGGGAGCGCAGTCGCGACGAGCCACCGCCTAAAGGCCACGTGCTCTACGAGGGTGTCAGCGGCCACATCCTCACTTACGACCGTAAGAGCAAACCACACACACACACACACATCACATCTGTAATACGAACAGTTCACACAAAGGCCACATCCAGTATGAGGACATCAGAGATTCTTGCCTCATAATGAGTACTCATTCACCCATATACAATATGTGACTCAGTGTAGCACATACACTCAACTCTTTAACACACACACACTCACACACACACACTGTCAGTCAGTGAGGTTCTTGTAGACTGCTCTAATCGGAAGGCAAATGTCCACCTACAGGCCCCAGAACCCTAAAGAGGAGCCGATGGGCCTGAAGCGGCCCTATGACCTCATAGAGGGCGGCATCTCCCGAGGACTGCCCATGCGGGACTCCCTGTCGGCTGCTGAGGGTGAGTCCCACCGTGTGTCCAGACTTCGCTGTGGCCCTCGAGGGCCCATGCAGTACTGATCAGTGCTGCTCACTGCATTTAGGGCCAGCATGCAGTAGTCACCAGAAAAGTCATGGGTTTGATTTCTGGCTTTCACTATTGTGCCCTTGAGCAAGGCACTTAGTCCCTCTAGCTGCTCCAGGGAGATTGGTCCCTGCAATTAGTATCTGTAAGTCACTTTGGATAAAAATGTCTGCTAAATACATAAGTAAGTGCAACTAAGAGTTATGTGATCTGTTTTTTTTTCTCTTCTTCTTGTCCCTTTTCATTTGCTTGTCTGTCTGACTGACTTTTATTCTCACGCTTTTTCTGTGTGTCTTCTGCAGGTCTGATAGTGAGGGCGATGCCCCAGGAGCGAGACAGCCCTCACCATAACAGAGGCTCTATCTCTCAGGGTGAGGGGAATACACACACACACACACACACACACACACACACACAGTGTTATCTCTTGCACACACACTGTCACACCACTAACTGGCTCGTGCCCATATAAAAACACACTCTCCACACACTACAGTTGTCACACATGCAGCAGTCTCTATTCCAAAATAGCCAACATTATTATTGTTATTATGATTATTATTATTGTTGTTATTGTAATTATTGTTATGATTATTGTTATTATTCATTTAAATTGCGCTACCTACCTTATTCACGACTCTCTCAGGTATTCCGCGTCACATGGAGCAGGATGAGTACCGGCAGGCCAAGCTGAAGCGGGAGAACTCTCCGCCTCCCCGTGGCTCCGGCATGCCCCAGGACGTGCTGAAGGGCCGCGGACACGACGGGCTGGTACCCACGGTCAAGGAGGGCGGCCGCTCCATCCACCTCATCCCCCGCGAGGAGCTTCGGAGCGGCTCTGGTGGCAAGGAGGGCTCCATCACACAGGTGAGTGTGAGCAGAGAGCATACTGGGCCACGCTTGTTTGGGTGTAGGTGTGTTAGTGAGACAGAGAGAGACAGTTCAAGCTGGATCTTATTTCATAAGCTTGTGTGTGCGTGCAGATGTGTGTTGGGTTTTTGTCTGAGCTCTCCCCTGAAGCCATGAGATGGATTTCTCTCTCTCTTTCTCTGTTTGTGTGTCTGCCTTTGTGTCTGTAGTTGTGTATGTGTGTGTGTGGTTGTGTGTGTGTGGATTGTTCTAACCTTTCTCCCTCTTGGACAGGGCACCCCTCTGAAGCAGGAGCCCATGACTCCTGCTAAGCGGCACGACGTGCGCTCCATCATCGGTGGCGGCGGCAGCAACGCCCCGCGGGGCTCCTACCCTGGCATGCCCCCCCACCTGGACCTGCGGGCCGCAGCGGCGGCAGCTGGCGGGGGTGGCGGGGAGCGTGGTCGCTATGAGGAGCCCCCCAAGGGCCGTCCCAGTGCGGTGGTGAGCACCGCCAGCTCAATGGCCCGAGCCTCGCCCATCGATCAGGGCTCCAAGGCCCACCACAGCCCACTGGGCTACCAGCAGTCCTCCCACCGCGGATCCCCGCATGCCCCCAGGGACTCTGGTCAGCGCCAACACGAAGGTAGACACACCCACATCTTTGGCGTTTCACAATGAGGACAACTAACCCTTCAAATGGAACAGGAATAAGCTCTGTTATGAGTGTGTGTCTGTGGGCCTTTTATAAACCGAGTCTTATTTTGTGCCAGTAGTACTCTGTCTGGCTAGATTATTACAGGGGCTATGAAGGACACTCCCATGGCAAAGCAGCTGTACTGCGCACACACACACATGCACGCACACACACATGCACACACACACACACACACACACACACACACACAGAAGAGTTGAAGGCAAACATGGATTTATTTTGCATTTACTGTATTTGTTTAGTTGTCGCTTTTATCCAAAGAGACTTACAAATGAGGACCAATATTCAAGCTGCATAGAATGTCACTCCCTCATTATGACTGCCAAAGTTTTGCCGCAAAGTCATATAGGTTTAGTCAGATTTTTTTTTTTTTTTTTTTTTCGCGATGTCCAATTTCCGTCAATGATTCCCGACACTGAAAGACCGGGTAGACAAAACTTGGTGGGCATGTAACCCCATATGGATAGCATGGAACCATCGTTTTTTCGTTTTGATCTGTAGCCCCACGCTGGACTGCACCCCAAAGGAGGGTAGGGCAGACACAGTTTTCTGTGAATATCTCGTGAACCGAAGGGTTTAGGAGGACCATTATTTTTTTGTATGTTGATCTCAAGGCCATGTCAACGATTCCATAACCACTCATTTCATGTATAGCCACCTAGTTAAACACAAAAAAAAGTAAAAAATGAGGTGGTGTAATTGAAGGTATCTGTGACCTAACATAGTCAAAACTGCACTAAATTGGAAGTGTAGGATCATTATGACACCCTCTGTATGCACGCCAAGTTTTGTGGAATTCGCTCATGGGGGCCACACAATAAATTAATTTATGTTACTATACACCAACTGGCCTGTAGGTGGCCGGAGACAGTTTTCTGTGAATATCTCGAGAACCGAGGGGCCTAGGAGGTCCATTTTTTTTTGTATGTTGGTCTTAAGGGGCATGTCAACCCATCCCATTACCACTTATTTCATGTATAGCCACCTAGTTAAAAAAAATTAAAAAGCATAAAATTAGGTGTTTTCATCTCAATATTCTGGCTGACAAGGTCAAACTGCATAAAATTAAAAGTGTAGGATCATTATGACACCCTCTGAATGCATGCCAAGTTTTGTGTACTTTTCGCTCATGGGGGCCTTATAATAAAATAATTTATGTGTACATTTAGTGACGCATTACACCAACAAGGATTCCCGGACACTGAAAAGATCGGGTACACAAAACTTGGTGAGCATGTACCCCCATATGGATAGCATGGAACCGCTATTTTTCGCTTTCATCTGCAGCCCCCTGACTGGACCCCCTAAAGGAGGGTAGGCAGACACAGTTCTCTGTGAATCTTTTATGGTATGTTGGTCTCAAGGGCCCACATAAACCTGGCTCATAATCACTCATTTGTGATTTGCCCCGTAAAAAAATGAAAATCAGTAGGATTAAAAAGAAAGCCAAAATAAATATTCATCATCATCATCATGGCTGCATTTTTTATTGGTAGAAGTAGTCGCTTTTTGTCCACTAGATGGCGATCGTTGCAGTGAGACGTGGTAATTTTGTTGGAAGTTAAAAGGGGTTGGAAAAAACAATGGCCGCTTCATACAAGGACTGTAATTTATCATATTTAACATCTAATAAGGATAGGACGATGTTCACATGAAAAGTGTAATTATGACCGCCCGGCAGCTAAGCGGCGGTCATATAGGTTTAGTCAGATTTTTTTTTTTTTTTTCGCGATGTCCAAATTTCCGTCAATGATTCCCGACACTGAAAGACCGGGTAGACAAAACTTGGTGGGCATGTAACCCCATATGGATAGCATGGAACATCGTTTTTGTTTTGATCTGTAGCCCCCTCGCTGACTGCACCCCTAAAAGGAGGGTAGGGCAGACACAGTTTGTGAATGAATATCGAGAACCCGAAGGTTTAGGAGGACCATTTTTTTTTGTATGTTGATCTCAAGGGGCCATGTCAACCCATTCCATAACCACTCATTTCATGTATAGCCACCTAGTTAAACACAAAAAAGTAAAAATGAGGTGGTGTAATTGAAGGTATCTGTGACCTAACATAGTCAAAACTGCATTTAAATTGGAAGTGTAGGATCATTATGACACCTCTGTATGCACGCCAAGTTTTGTGGAATTCGCTCATGGGGGGCCACAATAAATTAATTTATGTTACTATACACCAACTGGCCTGTAGGTGGCCGGAGACAGTTTCTGTGAATATCTCGAGAACCGTAGGGCCTAGGAGGTCCACCTTTTTTTTTGTATGTTGGTCTTAAGGGGCATGTCAACCCATCCCATTACCACTTATTTCATGTATAGCGCCACCTAGTTAAAAATTAAAAAGCATAAAATTAGGTGTTTTCATCTCAATATCTCTGGTTGACAAGGTCAAAACTGCACAAAATTAAAAAGTGTAGGATCATTATGACACCCTCTGAATGCATGCCAAGTTTTGTGTACTTTTCGCTCATGGGGGGCCTTACAATAAAATAATTTATGTGTACATTTAGTGACATACACCAACAAGGATTCCCGGACACTGAAAGACCGGGTACACAAAAACTTGGTGAGCATGTACCCCCATATGGATAGCATGGAACCGCCATTTTTCGCTTTCATCTGCAGCCCCCTGCTGGACTGGACCCCGAAAGGAGGGTGGGGCAGACACAGTTCTCTGTGAATCTTTTTATGGTATGTTGGTCTCAAAGGGCCCACATAAACCTGGCTCATAATCACCATTTGTGATTTGCCCCGGTAAAAAAATGAAAATCAGTAGGATTAAAAGAAAGCCAAAATAAATATTCATCATCATCATCATGGCTGCATTTTCAGTATTGGCATTGGTGAAGTAGTCGTTTGTCCATTAGATGGCGATCGCTGCAGTGAGACGTAATTTTGTTGGAAGTTAAAAAGGGGTTGGAAAAAAACAATGGACGCTTCATACAAGGACTGTAATTTCATCGCAGTTTAACATCTAATAAGGATAGGACGATGTTCACATGAAGTGTAATTCCCATTTCTTCTTGAAGCTCTAAATAAATCTGAGGATGTTTATCGACATGCTTGGTTTTACTGCAGGTACGTTAATCTTGTAATATCAATAAGGACCTAGGTAATGTTACCGTTAGCGTTGGTTGAGTGATGGAGGCATTTGATTTATTGCATTTGTAGAAAACTATAAAATGCGTTATACCAAGCAAAATGTATAGCAGCACTGTTTGTATCTTTCGACTGTCATTTATTGCACGCGGCTACAAAATCATTCTGTGCAATGGAAGATTTACCAACGCTATTACCCGGGTCTGATACAGTTTTGCCTATACATGCGGAGACTGAGACGCCTGTTTATTTTGTTTTTTAAGTGCAGGGTGTGAGGGGAATCGATGTGCTTTGATTACAGCTTGGTAGTTGTAGTCTGTGAAATTAAAAAGCACGTGTGTGAAGTATCCAAACAATGACACCTTCATTTCATTATGGCTGTTTTAGCAAAACACCTTAAGCTACCGTGTAGTGGGTCCCATTTAGAAGTGGCTACTTCATTTATGCTTTCCTTGACTCATGGAGCTGCGTGAATGTTATTAGAACTTTTCGCCGATATGACAGTTTAAGTCCGCTTGATACTGTAAGGCGTAAGCCATTGGTTTCAAAGGAGATTTTATTTGTGTCGCTAGCATAGCCTATTGACAATTTATGTTGTCAATAGGCCTACCTTATAATCCTACCTGTAGCTTAGGAAGCTAACAACTTTCTATTAGGATCTAGTTTGTTAGTTACCGCTTTGTCATAACTCCCTGATGCATTTTTTTGCATTTAGAATAGCCAGAGCGTGTATATCTCAATCGAAAATTAAACAATATCGGTGCCTATGGACTAGGCTGGGTGAACCCAGCCTGATCTGCCCGCTATTTATTTTTGATTTCTTAAAAGATTGAGCTTGGTCTGATGAAAGCCAGACTAGCCATGGACCTCAGTTAAACAATGCAAGGGAACATGAATCAGCCTATATTTGCACTAACAATAACGACAAAAGCTCTTCAACTTTGGCCCGTTAAAATGTGTATGAACAGTCTAGCGACGATTTCATCAAGGCCCATTTGGACATGTCCAGTTATTTGCACCACTGGTTAGATGTAAAACAGCATTTCGCTTTCAGACTAGGCTACTGTTACTTAATTTGTGCATTAACAATAACGTTTCAGACTACTGTTACTTAATTTGTGCATTGACAATAAAGTATTACATGAACTAAAGATGACTAAAATCTTATGTAGAAGAAGAAACATTCACAAAAAATCCATCCATCCAAAAATGACCTTTGTTTTTGATAGCTGTTGAAAACGGCATGGAACTGACAGAGATGTTTTTTGTTTATAAATACATAAAAAAATAAATAAATAAATAACATTATGCTGATACCTTTTGCTTTTCCCAAATACAATGTAGCCTACAGGTGTAAGTGACCTTTCATCAATCCAGTTGCAATGGATGAACTGTGATGAACTGCCCTACTTGTGATTGTTTAGAGATTTTAAAGGTTTTATAACAATTCTACATCTTCTTTGGCTATTCTACAATCTATTCACCTTTTCAGCACCAGTAGGGTACTTTCTGTGCAGCCGCATCAATAACACACTCAGGCATGCCAAACAAGCATACACAAAAGTTTCAAGAGGGGGGGATGGAGTAAAATATGGAGACAAATTGAAGTGTGATTTATTTTCGCGGAACGGATGTACAGGACTGAGCGGCGGTCATATTTTGTACCGCTATGCGGTACATCTAGTTTTACTTGAATGTGTGTCACATAGGTGCCACTGCCATGTAATGTGTATGCATGTCTGTGCGAGGGTTAATTTTCTGCCTTATAGACATTGCGTATAGCAGGGAATGTACAGTCTATGAGTTCATTGGCTGTTGAGTAACTGTGTTGTTTTGCCCTGTGCCCTGGCAGGCTCCAGCAGTAAGCCCCAGTCCCAGGAGCGGAAGGCCACCCCCACCCCGCGCGAGATGAGCTCCTCCACCAAGTCGCCCCTGCAGGGCGTGGCCGAGCACCAGGCTGCCTCTCTGGCATCATACGAGCGCCTGCTGCAGGGCCTGGGCCAGGACGTCTATCGCGGGCAGATCCCTCTGACCTTCGACCCTTCCAGCCTGCCACGTGGCATCCCCCTCGATCCCGGTACGACCTGAGCTGGTGCTTCTTTGTTGGGAGCTCTCTTGCGCTCCCATCAGATATGATCTCGGGGTTTTCTCCAGTCTTCTGTTCTATTGCTCTTTCTCTCCCTCTCTTTGTTTGGTCATATCTTCTCTTGCGTCCTTTCTTGGCCATTTGATTTGATTTTTCTATTTGCCTTGTCATTTATTTTCATCCATGCAAAGGATGTAGAACACCTTGAAAAGCTTCCATTTCCTCTACTCTTCCTGCTTATTGGTCTAATAAGTGCTATAACAAGGTTTTTGTCGTCAGCCAGTTTCAATCAACTAAATTCTCTCATAAGCATTCAATAGCCGGCTTCAGACTATCAAGCCAGGCCAGGCTAGGGTAATTTAAGGGGTCACCTGGTGATAGTAGCCCAGGCTACAAGCTTCATGAACCTGACACGTTTGTGTTCAGACTGTCAGGCCATTTGCCCTCCTCAAGATACACCTCGACACGCTTGTGAAAAACGCCACCAATACCACCCATTTTCAAACAGGATAAGCAGAAAATCATGTATCTCTTTCCTATACTGGGGTGCGATTCCCAAAACCATAGTTGCTAACTTAGCAACTTTGATGGTTGCAATGCAATTTCCCATTGCCAACCAACTAAGTAGATGCTCCTGCTGAGAACCAAACCAGACTTTGTTCAAATATACACATCTATGGCTACTGGAAAATGTAAGGTTCATTTATCAAATGTTATTTTGGAGTATTAAAAAACATCTTTATTTTAGAATTTCTGAACAAAAGGGGCTGAAACTGAAATTGGAGCTTTTACGATAGTTCTTTAATAGGCTATTCCACACTATTGATAGCATAAAACACACTGGCAAGAATAATTTAGTGGGACGCTTTTCTATGTTAATTAACTCATAGGTTCACTTTTAATTTTAGCCGACTGTGCTACTTGGCGACCTCTGGATAGAGTTAGCCTGCTGACAGGCAAACATCTTTAATACGGACGTAACCGCTATCTCTAAACTCGGTGGACTAGCAAATACTGCTGTGCTTTCATAGCTATTCCATTCTATCTTGTTTCTCGACTTCACACACAACAACGGGTTGACCCCACCTTCACCTTGACCCCACCCCTAGCCCTGCTCTAGCACCAAGTGGCCCAACGTTTAGGGTGGGCCAGAAATCAGGGGCCAGTAGCACCAATGCAAGCTGAAGTGGCACCAGCTGGCACCGCACCTGAAGCTGTGAAAGCAATTAGCCCGGCACGTACAAACTCGCTTTGTTTTCGGCGGTCTGAAGCCGGCTAGTTCACTGGACCATATTCTAACACTCTTTTTCTTTTGTGTCCGTGCACAGCTGCTGCTGCCTACTACCTGCCCCGTCACCTGACCCCGGGACCAGGCTACCCGCACCCCTACCCGCCCTTCCTGATCCGGGGCTACCCAGAGACGGCGGCCCTGGAGAACCGGCACACGCTCTTCACCGACTACATCACCTCGCAGCAGATGCACCAGTGGCCAGCCGCCGCCGCCACTATGGCCGCCCAGAGGCCAGACCTGCTGCGCACGCTCTCCCCCCGGGACCAGCCCCTCCAAATGCCCTACTCTCCTGCACCACGAGGTGAGACACACACACACACACACACACACACACACACACACACACACACACACACACACACACACCAAGTCCAAGGTTCAGTTCAATTTCCGAAGTTCTTTAATTTGTCCTGAACGTTCTTTCTGTCAGCCTATGTTTGATTCAATTCTGTCTTCCCACATTGCTGCGTGTATCAGTCTGCCACTAACTCTAGAATCCCCTGCCCTGCAGGAACTGTCCCCCCCAGCTCTCTCTCTCCCCTCTTCTCTCTGCTGCTGCTTTGTAGTGTCATGTGTTGGGGCCAGTTTTATCACTGTCCGCACCAGTTCAATCTTAGCCAGTCGTCTCTCCGTAGACCAATGATCGAAAACAACGCAGGGGCTTTAGCCAGCCTCCTCCAATCAGGAAAGAGCTGAGCTTAGTGCACTGTGACCCGTGTTGTGCCGGTCATGAGAGTAGTATAACTGATGAGGGCTGTGTGAGTCAACATGCAAGTGCTGAGAATTCCCTTTCCCCTTTTGTCACGGAACAGAATCTTCAGTTTGAATGTTCAAAGTTTCCCTGCTGAAGGGATAAGCATTGGGGGCTCTTCTCATTTGACCCTGTGGCTGTAGAACTGCCAGAAGCACTAGCATATGTATTCCCTCCAGTTAGTGCTATGGCCTCGATCAGAAACCCATCGTTGGTGGACATGTCCACTTGAATTGTGTTCAATTGGTGCTCTTTTTTTGCTCGTCTAATGAAAACCTGGAGCTTGGCTCACTCGCCTCCAGCTAAAGGCTAAACGGGCGAGACTTACCTGTGTATGGCAGTACGTCACCGGAAATGAGACCTGTTCCACGGTGACATGGAAGTTGTGTACAGCTGTACAGCAGCAACAACATGTCTGCTATGGATAACAATGTAGAGATGAGAGTCCCGCAGTAGTGTTAGCACCAGCACTGTATCAGTACATGACAACTAGCCCACTGCTATTTTGATAAACTTGTCGATCAGTAAAAATCAGTCGTCGTGATGCCCCTATCGTGAGCACACCGATGCAGCGTGTGCAGAGGCTGGTGACAAACAGAGCTCTCCCTGTGCCCCTCTCCCTCCCCAGGTGTGATGGATCTTTCTCAGGTGCCCCACTTACCTGTCCTGGTCCCTCCCTCCGCAGGGGCGTCTGCCTCCCCCATGGACCGGATCACCTACATCCCCCAAACACCCGGCAATTTTCCCAGCAGGCCCTACACCACTTCACCCATCTCACCTGGTGAGCACACACACACACACACACACACACTTACTCAGTGCAGCTCCCATGCCACTTTGCCCACTGTGAACTAAGCTGGCAGGCATCATAGCCAAACATGAACACATGCATACATGTGGTAAGAATTAATACACTGCAATTGGTCCTAATGCCACAAATGTGTTGTGCCTAAGCTACACAACCAAATGCCACAAGTTTATTGTGCATGAGCCCCAGATTAAAGGAGAAATCCGGTGATTTTTCTTATAGATCTCCATTTCTCAAGTTCACAGAGTACCGTCTGTACGGGGGAAAAAAACAAAAACAGAAAACAATCTGTTTTACTTAGTTCAAGTTGCTAACTTGACAAAACAAAGCAGCCAGGCAGCTACAGTGCTACACTCTGGGAGCATGTACGTGAGCTTCCATGTTCATGCCCCCAGAGTGTAGCGCTGTAGCTACCAGGCTGCTTTAGCTGGTGGAAAAATAAGCAACTATGTCAATTGAAGCCCTAAATTGCTACCTAAGAGTGGCATAGCTGTCCATCTTAACTTACATTAAATGTACCTAGTCATTTTGTGCCCATTTCTCATGACTTTCTGTTGTCTTTGTTCTACAGTGGGCCAGTCACACATGGGCAAGATGCCAGGAACACCACCGTCCTGGAATCGGCCTTGGCCTTGAAGGGACCCGAGCTGAGGAGCGAGGGAGCCTTGGCCAGGAGCAGAGCCGGGAAGAGGAAAGGGACCCTTGAGAGAGAGACCGAGAGCCTTGGCGTGGCAGACCCAGCGAGAGAGGAGAGGAGATGACGAGGCTGACGGGGACAGGGGGAGAGGGATCGGGACCGGGAGAAGTCCATGGGACACGGAAATGTGGAACACGCACCTATATGGAGGCCAGGTGAGGACATTGGCAGCCACATGACACATGCACCTGTCCTTAAGGCTCATACATCTGCTCTTAGATGGGAATTCCAGTGACTACAGTTTTAAAAAAACACATATCCTCTATGTATGGATATTTGTATACTGTATACCGTGTGTGTATGTATGTGTCTATTCATGTTCAAAGACGTTGTGTGTTGTGCGTCTCACGTCCTGTCTGTTTGGCTTTTTCCCTCCAGGCCATGAGCAGAGTCCCATCAGCAGCAGCAGCAGCAGACCTCCGTCCCACCCCTACAGCCACCAGCACTCCCCCGTGTCTCCCCGCACACAGGACGGAGGGCAGCAGCGGCCCAGCGTCCTGCACAAGAGCCTGCCTGGGTCCGAGCACTCCAGCCCCTCTGTAGTAAGGTAGGCAAGACCAGCACCACCTCCATGCCTGCTCATACATAGTCATCGCAAACTAGAACTTAAAACTCTTAGGACTTTTGTAGGTTATGATGTTGTTGTTGTTGGTTGTTGTCAAACATTTACATTTATTCATTTGGCACACATTTATCCAAAGTGACTTACAGCAATAGAATAACATTTAAGCATTTTAACATTTCAGCATTTTAATATTTAAGCTATAAAGCATTAGCATTAGAATAACAAGCAATGTAACATGATTTAGCAGGCCATTACAGCCAGTAAGGTGTAGTAAGGACCGCGCCAGTCGCTCATGCATTGTCTGTGTTTGTTCTGCCTGCAGGTCTATGCCACAGGGCTCCTCGTTACTCTGGCTACGGCAGCCACCTCCAGCGCTCAGGGCTCCCTGGCGAGGGCTACCCAGCTGGCATGGACCCCAGCGGGGGCAAAGACCTGAGCCGCGACGGGGTTAGCAAAAGCCACCGAGGCGGTGGCGTCCTGCCCAGAAATCCCCAGGACTCTTCGTCCTCTTCCTCGGGCAAATCTGACCCCAAGCTGGCCAGTCCAGGCCCAGGGGGAGGCTATCCCTCGCCCTACGCCCCAGCCGCTATCATGGGCCACCCGCAGAGCCGCGGGCACCTCCTCCTGGAGGGCGGAGGATCGGCCGGGGGCCGCGGTGGTGACGGCGCCAACGCACCAAGTAGGGAAAAGACTCAAAGCAAAGCGATGTCCGTGCAGGAGGAAGAGCTCCGGGCACTCGGTAAGACCACCATGACAGCGGCCAACTTCATAAACGCGATTATCATGCGTCAAATTTCTTGTGACACGGGGATGCCAGAGGCGGGGCCGCTCGCGGCCAACGGCACCTGTGAGGGTAAGATGCTCTGGAGCAACCGGGGCTCTTTTCAACCCCTCCCAACCCAACCCCACCCCACCCCACCCCACCCCCACCTCCCCACTCCCCTCCCTTCTTACCCCCCCCTCCAACCCCTCTCCCTCTCTCCTGGTCTGTCCCTCCTTCTCTCCCTCCTCAGCCTCCCTCCCCTGCTCCACCTTCGTCTGTGGCCTGTTGCACGCTGTGGTGGTTGGCATTCATCAGAATCAATTCCAGTTCATGAACACATCCGCTATTTATTATTATTATTATTATTATTATTATTATTATTATTTGTGTTTTTGTTATTTAAGATTACTTTATCCATCTCTAATCTGCTGCTATGCTGTTTTGCTTTTTTCTGACTTGAGGTTTGAATGCCCACAGTTCTATTTGGTAGTTGTTACATTTACGTACAGTACATTTTGCTAATGTATTGTTATTGGTTCACAAATTCCTGTAGAACGGATTTGATACACCGAAGGAGTTACATTTACATGCAGCAGTATCTGGACCACCAGATCTAAATTGATCAGAAAATGAGCGCTGAAACTGTATTATAGGACAGGGAGGTTTCCAGTGACTCTTGTAAAGAGTCTTAACAATTTGCTCTTTTTTTTTCTCAAACATCCAACCCAACATGTGGAAAGCAATGGGCCCAGCGAATTGTATAACCTTAAAGAGAACACCTGTGTCCAGCGAGCCCCTGAGCACTGAGCGGCTCGCAGGCAGGAAGCCTCCTCGGATCGGCCCCGTGTCACTCGCCCAACGCTAGAGTTGTGGGTGCTAGCGTCGCTGCGCTGCGCTAGACTACACTACGCGCTACTGGTTGTGCTTGAGCTTCAGCTTCAGCTTTGACGCGCTGAATGCATTCCCCTGCTGCGCCTCAGGTCACCGGCATTCCACCAATCAGATCGTTATCTCCCTCGATGGTGGTGGGGTTAGAGCCCTGCAAGTCCAAGTTCAGAAGCTCGAAGGTTAGCGTCTTGGTTTTTAGCTAATGAGTGTAGGCCCCTGCTGCCCACAGAGTTGTCGCCGTGGCGCCTGCTCTGCTGTGGTCCCCACAAAATCACCTTCTCCCTCCTCTCCACCCATGTCCTCTCATGTGTCCTGCATGCCCCCATAAAACCGCGATAATCAGGGCTGATTTCACACACACACACACACACACACACACATACTCATGCGAGCACGCTCAATCACACTCAATCCTTCGGCCCCATTGTCTGCTGTGTAGCTTTGATGATGGGGTGGTTCCATGTGCAGGGGAAGGAGAATGAATGCTCGCTGCTTTACGCAGTGTTTTTTTGTGTGTTTTTCTGTCTTGATTTTTTGTTTGTTTGTGTGTTTCCAGCTTTCGTTTGTTGTAACTTTTTACATTGCTCAAGGTGTTTGGTGCAGCTGAATAGGTACAGTGACATAGTACATGGAGATAGAGGGAGATTAGACTGATAACAGTGTTAACACTATAAGACACAAGTGTTGTAGCTGATGACTGATACACCCAAGGGCAGATTTTATCACAATTTTGGAAGACACATTCTTGTAAAACCTTGCCACATTACTAACAGGGCCACTTCCTCATTTGAATGTGCTGTACGCAATTTAAAGAAGCACACAGTTGTGCAACAAAATAAGATGATTTACCCTGTAAACCTGCAATTTTTTTTTTTTTTTTTTTTTTTTATAATTCTTTCTTTTATAATATAATGAGCCCCTAGATTTGTATTTTCTCCAACGTTTGCACACTCTGAGCGTGTGAAAGTGTTAAACACGGGCACACATGCCTTCTCTGTGATGGTAAGTGACATAGCTAGAGATTCATGCTATGTGCTGCTCCGGTCAGGGTTTGGATACAGGATAGAGGTAATAGACGTGTGTACACAACAGTTTGAAACAGGAAGTTGGGAATTTCAGAGATTAGGGGTAACACACAGATTACACCTAAAACACACAAACAATAGATCACAATGCAATGCATTCTGGGTCATTTTTGTGTTTTAGGGGCAGCCAGGGCAGCTGTTGGCAGCTGTTGTGTCATAGGTTCCTGTAATGCAGCTGTGTTTGTGTTTCTGGGTCTGTCTCTGGGTCTGTCTCTGCTCTGCTGCTGAAGGCGATCTCTGCTCATTCTCACTAAGTGTGTTGGAGAGCCTCTGCTGGTGATTTAATGTTTCCTTTTGGTCATTCCCCTTTGTGTGTGTGTGTGTGTGTGTGTGTGTGTGTGTGTGTGTGTGTGTGTGTGTGTGTGTGTGTGTGTGTGTGTGTGTGTGTGTGTGTGTGTGTGTGTGTGTGTGTGTGTGTGTGTGTGTGTGTGTGTGTGTGTGCAGGTGTGTGTGTGCGTGTGGCCCCTGGCCCTCTATAGCAGCCCAACAGAAGGCGGCAGCCGCTGCTATGGAGCAGCACGGCCTCTACCGGCCTCCCTCCGAGGAGCGTCTCTCCCCTGGCCAGCAGCCCCAGTCCCCCCACGTCAAAGGCAGCCAGCGGGTGGTCACCCTGGCCCAGCACATCAGCGTAAGTCTGCCAGTCGCATCTGACGGCATGCATCTCACTGACCTCTCCATCATGTCTGTTTGTGTGACAACTAGTGTTTCCACTCGCATATATGTTCCTATTCAAAATCAATATCTGGCCCCAGCCGTGGCGCGACTGACTGGGGCACCTGCACCGTACGCAGGTCAATCTGATGTAATATCTGATGTAAGGTGTTCTGTTCATAAACCTCTTCTGTTCTTTCTCTCTGTATACAGATGCATATGTATGCATATGTTTCCCGTCATTTT
>NC_063193.1:17052157-17092157 GCF_017589495.1 Alosa alosa | reverse complement strand
GAATATATCAAACCCCACCCCAAAACGCCACCCTGCCTGCTGATTGACCCACATGGACGCGTTGTTATTGTTGTTGTTGTTGATGCCGTAGATTGTTTAGATGTTCCCGTGGATAAACGACAATCACAGTGATGGGGAAGGGATGAGGTGAGTAGAGCTTGAAGCTCTCTCGCAAGTTCTCCCTGCCCTCACCCGGAGGGGGGGGGGGAGAAGTATGCACGTCGGTTGACTGATATTCGAACGTGCGACCTCACGGAACAAAAACACGACAACAGAGATGTGACGAGTGCTGCCTGAAGGCTTGAGCAACCTCTGAACTTTGAACTCCCCACCCTCCAGTAAAACAGGAAATCTGGCCTCCCTGTGTGACATGTCCACCCGACCCCGTCCCAAACCCCACCCTATGCCCTGTACAGCCCTACTCCTCCATGTCAAGTGGCATTTCCAGTACAGTAGTTACACATACGCACGATTTAAGGCTTGAACTACGTGGAGACTACTTGTCATGTCCTCTGTGTTAAGTGTATGCCTACCGTACCCTCATGGTACCTTTTGTTTCTGGTTGTCCTCTGCTCTGCGCTCAGTTTCCTCAGTTTGAGACGGCAAGGATCTTAGTTAAAGCCTTGCAGCGAAAAACAATGGAAATTGACTGAATACATAAAAGGTGCTGATCTCCCTTTTTTTAGCTGTTTATATCCTCTCTGTTGGCAGTAATGGCAGTAATTTTAGTACTTTAAGATCAACGTGGCATGACATTTTTTAAGATCAGCAATAGACACATTCACTAGCCTGTGTCTCATGATGGTGATTTAATCTATTCTGAAAGTAGACTCATCGTATTTCCTTCAGCCTGGGTTTTCCACCATTGTCCTCTTGGGAGAACAAGAAGACCTCAGGGAAGGTTCAACTTTGCGTACCCATTTTATAGTCCCTGAATGGGGGGACACATTTTTAAACCATTTTCAAAAATGTTTTTGCACTCAGATTTTTTCTATTCGTTCTGTCTGGTGGTAATAATCGATTGTTAATGAACGTGATCAAAATGTACTTTTTGAGAAAACATTTAAAGTGCTGTAGCTCTTCAATTTAAATCAGAGTGCTTGGCAATTTCACCCTAAATTCAAAAGGAAGTTATAGAGTGAGCTTGACAGCACCTTTTATATACAGCACACACATGCACACACTCCTCCATACTGGCAGTCACAGCTGCGTCGCTCCCACACCTGTACAGGCCAGTGGATTTCCCAAAACACTTTATTTGCTCACCATTCACCTAAAAGGTGTGTGGGGGGAGCACAAAGCCACACTCATAGTTCCACATATCGAGACGTTTTCGTCCTTCCTCTGGTACCCATGACTATTTCATTGCTCTGGTCGAATGTGGCCTCTGTTTTTGGATGATTGACAGATGCTAATCGCCATCAAGGGCTGCTGATCCAGGTGAATGGCTAAAGGCCTGCACCTCGGGCTTCTGTCACACCAAGGGTAGGTTTAGGGGCAGGGGAGGGGGACATGAGGTGGCCACGGTTCAGAGCATCTATTTTCTACTACCACGTTTGCGCATGTGTGTTTCATTCATCCGTTTTTGCATATTTTCATTTTTTTGCTTTATTGTTTTCATTTTTTTTATGACAACCCAGTGTAAAATAGACAGGATTTGTACATAGACATTAAGAGATGTACATATTTATGTGGCTTGCTGCAAGGTTGGTATTCACAGACAAAAAAAAGAAAGAAAAAAAAAATACTGTTCTCACTGTTTTTTTCCCTCCAGTTTAAACATGGCCCACCAGCAAGCTTTTGTGGATAGCAGTGTAAAAAAAACTCTTAAAACAAATTAAAAGTGAAAAAATAAGTAAGACACTGCCTTAATGTTGAAATAAAAAGCTTATTGCCATTCACATGATCTTGGTCTGGGTTTTTGTTATTGCTTTGGTCTATAAATATGACTTACTTGGGTAAATTAAATAAACATGTTATATAAAATGTAGCTTAAAGATATATAAACAATGTGCCCAAAATTCCTGTTATATTAACTTTGTTGCTGTTTACAGTCAGGACCAGTGACCGATTGTTAATGCTTTGTAAGGATTTACACCCCATGTGGGTACAGTAGTTTTAGAGGCCGTGCAAAGGCAAGGGTGCAACCATATATACACCACTAGAGGGCGCTCTATCCACAGTAATCACCAGTCTTGTGGCTTTTACAGTGTGACCATGCAATGCTCAATACACTCTTTCTGAGGCAGTGTGTATCTGTCCTGAAGAGACATTTCAACTGAAATGGTCTACTGAGAGACTAGCACATTGTAGGTAATATGGATATATATATATATATATATATATATATATATATATATATATATATATATATATATATATATAATGGTTTGGGCATATATATACGGATAAAAAATGAAGCACCATGGTGGGAAATCATTTGTAGACCCCTTTTTGCGTTCTCGAAATAGTTTTGCATTCCCTCGCAATATTTTTGACTGCGACGGAAAGCAAAAGTTATTGCAAAAAAACTTGTGATGGAACGCAAAACTTGCGTGGGAACACAAAACGTATGGGCTCTAAAAAATACATTCTCTGCTCTAAAAAGATTATTCCCACCATGGTCCTTTGGGGGCTTCGTTACTTCATGCCTATGAATGTGTGTCTGACATTACACGGACACATAAAAATGTGCCTCCTGCATTCAGAATTGGGGCCCATCCCACATGTCTCTGGACTGATCATACAGAGGGCTGTGGCTTAGCTGAGAATAGTTCTAACCTGTTCTATTCACGTCATACTACCACTAGTATATGGAGTATGCCAAAATAACATTGGTTTCCTCACACTTATTTCCACAATTACGTGAGGTTATGTTATGTGTTGAACATTACAGTGAGCACTGAAGACAGTTGAGTGTGGAGAACGTGTTAAAGGTTCAAGTCCTCCTGTTTCTAACATTTATGGATGCCTGATTGCATTTGTATGCAGTATGCAGGACCATGCATACCGAGCTTTGTGATCTGCTAGGTCTGATTCTCTAGGAATTCCCACAGGTCTTGTGCTACCTGTCATCGTAATTTGTGTAACTACACACACACACGCGTCTACACATGCATACAAACATGCACATATAGCTCTGGAAAAACTTAGTTCAGCAACCCTATATATATATATATATATATACTGATTCATATTGATAAAGCAATCTGATTCATATTACATGTACATTTACAACACTAGAGCTTGTAAATTGAATGATTTAAAAAGAACAGACAAGTTTGGCAATGTTTGGGTTTGGGAATTTTTCAATTTTTTATTTTATTTAAGATATACATTTTTTCCTCTTTAAATTATTTACTCATCTGCTTTCCAAAAAAAAAAGGAGACCACCAACATGGGAAATTATACAAAAATATAAAGAGAATTATGAAGTGCCGCATTTCCACATATACAACAACAAAAGTATTTTACAAACAAATCCTCAAAACATTAAGAGACAGGAACAGTAACTGTTGGAGTACTCTTTCATGAAATTCCCTAAATTAAAATAATCTCTAGTCTTTTTTCACATCCACCACATCATCTGACAGACTTCACACAGACCCTCGTCACTTTCCTAAAACCTTCACAATTTTCCATTATCACTGGTCTTGAACAAGGCCTTCACAGAATTCGGCTACCGGACTTGCGTCAGCTGAAACCTTGATTTGCCCTCATCTGCACGACCACAATGGCCCTATTTCTTTGTGGGCCAGTAGACATTTTTGTTAATGATCAACTCTGCTTCCTGTTACCACCAGACAGTGAGTTTATTCTACAAAATTCACACACTTCCAGGTTTTCATCTCACACTTACAGATGGGTAAGAGACGGTTTTCCACCCCCAAATGGAGCCCCCAGTGTGCCATGCTCTTCTCAACATGCATTTCAACACAGCTTTAACACAAAACCTATGTGCATCTATAGTAAGGGGTAATGAATTAAATCTGATGGATCAGACCCTTGATCAGACTACCACACACTCCTCGGAACCTGAAATGGATCTACCTGATCCATGCCAAGTCAGGACCAAGTCCTTTCCCAACTCAGCTGCTGTCTGAAGCCGAGTCTCAATAGCTTTTTTTCATTGGTATCATCTATCAGTCAATCTACAGCAACATCCCAACAATGCTGCAATGGAATGGAGTGCCTCCTTTAAATGCTTCCCCCAGATGGCCTTCTTTAGCCGTGCTATATCCAGAGATCTAATACAGCTAGCTCACAAGTGGCCTGGTAAAGCTAGCCGCCACAAGCTAAAAACTCTTTCCACCAATAATATCCCATCTTATTACTTTCCTTTCAGCTCTTAAAGCTCTGTCCAATCTCTTCATTTTCCATTCTCTTCCCTTTTGTATTTCAGCTAAACCTTGCTCTGTATTTTCCTAAGCAAGAACCATTGCATTTTCACCAAGAAATGGAAAAACAAACCTTTACACTTAGATAAGAAAGATTTTCATAAATGAGGTAAGAAATCTAAATTGCATAGTTCAATATTTACCAAATTGAGCATTTACCATTCAACAACACAAGACAGACAACAACAACAAAAAAGGAGCTAAAAGTCTTGAGGATCAGGTTCCCAACACAAATGTACAACAGGTACTTAATCCTCCATTAGAAAGGGGAAAAACCCATATGTAAATGAAAGGAAACTCTTATTTTAGGCATATTATAATACACTTTCTGCATCAGGGGAATTAAAGGACTGACATATGAAGTGAAGAGATAGGAGGAGCTTCTATAATGGTCATCATTACCCAGAAAATGAAAAACTACTAAATTAATAAATCTCAAATGCAGGACTATATCACAACTCAGTCAAAAGGAACAAATTGAGGTTACAGCATGTTCTATATACATCAAACTCTTTTTGTCTTTCACACATTCTTCCATTACATGCTCATTTAAAATTTTCCAAGAAAATTGTCAAACTGCATATTAAGGGTGTACTCACACCAGGCACAATTCACTTGTACCGTGCCAGAGTACGGTTCTCTCCCGTTCTTGGTCCGCACTTACACTGCATAATATCAAACTGTACCCAGGCACGGTTGAGTTGCTGTGCTCTAGAATCTTTGCATATCAACCGTACCGTGCCCGAGTCCACCTCCTCAAGTGGACCCGGGCACTAGAGATGCGCGGATGGGCTATTATTTCAACCGTAACCGCATAGCAAAACTTATCATCCATCCGCCATCCATCCGCACCAACGTTTTTTGACCAATTTTCAAAACCGCACCCTCCTGGTTGTTTTAATGTATATGGGTGATGCGTTTGATTGGTTCAACCGCCACCCGCCCGAATTTAATTAAAATATTATATTTCTTCACGTCATCCGCCCGATCCGTGGTTTAACCGCGGAGTCCGTGGCTGCAACCGCGAACCGTGCATCTCTACCAGGCACGGATAAGCATACCGTGCCCGGGTACGGTACGGAGCGATCACACTGGTCAAACAAACCGGACTTTGGGGATCAAACATACTCGGGCACGGTACGGATGGCATAGTGTGAGTACGCCCTAAGAGAGATTATTATTCAAATGGGGATGCTGTTGTTTTGAAATCTGACCCTGTCCTAATCGTATGTAAAGAATCTTACTGATAAGATGTGTGAGTTGGAACTGGACCAAACACCTGCATTCCCAGCAGAAGACCTGCAGTAGCACCATGACAGAGCCACAACACTGAGGGCCTACATAAAATGTCTTGTTCTTGTGGATACCAAAACTTCCCAGAGCTTGACAGTCTGTCTTACTGTCAAATCTTTGGTCCAACCTTTCAAGTGCTCACGACAGGCCTGGCATCCTGCTTGGACACCAGCAAAGCCAGCAAGCAAAAGGGAACAAAACTATACATATATACACCAATGAGTGCAATCAGGCTGTTAGACAGCTGTGGCTAACATAATTGGCTTTCCAAGAGAGTATTAAGTTATGGGAGTACGCAAAATAACGTAGGATGCATTTCAGAATGTACTATTCTTCTTATAACATCTGTCTGCAGGATTCCAGCCACAGCTATGTTGGCTGAGGATGTATTTGACATGGTGCCCTAGGGAGTACTTCAGCACTGTGAGGGATTTTTAAGGCAGTTATATAAGACAAAGTAAATACGCGGGAAAAACCTATTGAAAAAAAAAGATTAGCAACACTGTAACCTCTCCGCTAATCTATGTACTACCAGGCAGATACAACACCCAGGCAGACAAATAAAGTGTTCTGTCTCAGACGTCTCCCTTCTGGTGCCGGTCCGCCTGTCCCTCTTATTTGCCCCATCGCACACACCCTTTCTGTCCATTTAGATCCCTTATCTTCACAAGAAGAGTTAAGTTTAGTCCCCCAGCGCCCCCCACCCCAATCCTCTGGCCTCCCTTCACACAAGGCTCATCAAGAGTTCATAAGGTGGGTGCGACTGCCACTGGTGATTCCTGGCTTGGTGTTTATTGGTTTGTTAGCCCTCTTCCGCGTCGTTCCATCGCTCCTGCTGCGCCGACAACTCTCCGCTCCACTCCACAGTCTCCTCAGAGGTCCTCTGTGTAGATGATGCAGGGGCTGAGGTCCTCACTGGACTCCAGGCGCACAGTGGAGGAGAACCAGCGGCGGCCGCCCCCCGAGCCCGAGGGCTGGTGGCTGAGCGTGGTGCGGTAGGTGCTGCGGGCGTGCTTAGGGTAGACGATGGCCGTGCTCTGGAAGCGCAGTGGCCGGTGGCGCGGCTGCAGGTAAACCTCGGCCTTGTAGTGGCGCCAGGTGCAGTCGGGAGACGCCACCACCACCGTCTCACGAAAGTTGGTGGGCACGGGAACAGGCGCACAGTAAAGTTGCTCACGGTAGTGGCGGTCCGACGCATACCTCACGGAAGAATGGAACCTAAGTAGAACACAGGAATGAATGAGAGGGCAGCTGGGGATGACCAGAAGAAGAAGAATTGTGATGTGTACTTTTCAAGGTAGGACAATATTCCATGTCAAGCTGGAAGTACTAATATGTCCTGCCTGCCTGCCACATGGTTGATATTTTTATACTTATCTCATCCCTCTGAATGGTCTCAGACAGTTGACCCAGATGGGCCAATTTTAGTGAATTGTTTGAGACAACCCTGTTCTTTGAGACTACCACCTGAAAGTGCTAATCTAGGCAAAACTTGAAATGAAGGCAATGGGTGAAATCATCTGGATTGGTTAAAATATTACGTTCTAACCCAACCTGCAATAATGCACCTTTGCTTTTCATACAGATTCTCCTTTACAATTCAACTTTTTTTTCAAATTCAAATCTTATCCAAGCCATAAAATCAGGAGGTCGATCCTGGATGTCATGACCTGTACAGAACCGCTGAGAGCTAAAGGTCGAACACAACGATGGCCAAGAACTCTAGTGTGAGTGTGGGGGTGGAAAAAATACCAGACAAAGCAGAGGAGAGAGATGAGAAGGTCAGAGGGGTCAGACTCACTTCACTTCCTGCTCAGGTTTGGGGTTGACCTCGATGCTCTCTCCGTAGACCACAGGCTGCATGCGCGTCTTGAGCTCTGTGCCCTGCGAGTTCAGCAGCAGGTAGGGAAGCTGTGGAGAGAGAGGAGAGGATAGTGGTGAGGACATGCAAGGCCATGACGATTGGCCACCAGAGATGTTTGGAATACATTCTGGAGTATTTTATTTCATGCTACTAAACATCATTTAAAGAGATTCAAAGAGTTAGAAAGTGTGTGTTTGTCTAGGTCTGTGTCTGTCTGTGGTGTAAGTAGGTTTCTGACAAATGCTGATTTGGAATTATAAGAACATTGCTCCTGTGAAACAAGATAAATGAGTATAAACATTAAACAACAAGTAAATTAAGACGGTGAATGAGGAAATATATTAATAATATCACCACATCCCATCCCTTAGACAAATAAACCTGTATTTGTTTGACTCATACACACTTCTTTCATTACATTATTGATATAGTAGCTTTACCCCTACAATAAGTATTGAAATATTTTACTTTTCATTATCGGTCTTTTTCATCATCAGTAATGATATCAACAACAAGCCTGAGAACTTCAAAAAGTCTCAGTGTTGGCCAAAGTCAACTTTGAAACAAAAAGAGAACCCTTTAAGTGAGCCAAGTCGCTGAGAATCTACCATGACTGAGAATGCAGCTATCCAAACAGTAAGCCTTTAAAGGGGGGTACTGAGAGATATGTAGACACAAACACCGATCCCTGGGAGATAACAGACAGGTCCTAAGTGAAGGCTGCCTATAGAGGAGGCCATGGTCTAGAAGGAATCCATTTCTCTGTCCCAGTCCCAGCTACTTCCAATCTGGCTGGTGAAAGCACTTAGACTATGTCTGTCTGTGTGAGTGTTGTGTGTGTATGGATTTATGTATGAGAAAGAGTGTGTGTGTGTATACACGTGTTTGTCTGTGTGTGGGCACTGCCTGTCTGACTTGACTGTGTGGATATCCACATGATATCCATCTGTTTTGTCTATCTGTCTGTCTGTCTGTAAGCTATGTGGGTTGTTCTATCTGTTTGGGTGTCTGTCTTTATGTCCGTCTGTGTGTGTGGGTGTCCACTTGTTTGTCTGCCTATTTCATAGAGCGAGTGTACATGTGTGTATGTGTGTGTGTATGTGTGTGGTAGGTCTGGGCATTTTCAAGACTCCACCTGGTGCAGCTATTAGTGCTCATACCAAAACCAGCCTCTGATACCATGTGCAGGCTCACTGCTTTACTCCCCTGGTGCACACTAGCAACTTACACCGCGTCCTAAATGCATGTGATGTGAACAAGCATTTGCGACAAAATCAGTTTAATTTCCATTTGAATTTCCTGGCACAGACACAGTGCTGTGCGATGGGGCACTTTTGTTGGACGCCATTTATATTTACTTTCTGTCGCTCACATTGTTTTTGAATGAGAAATATGATGCAGAAGAATGCCATATCTATCAGATTCAGTGTAGACAGAGAGAATTCAAGACCCTCGCATGCAGTGAGGACAAGCTGTCAGGCAGTATTCAGTGTAGGCCTACCAAACTTTCCCAACTACACACTACCTCACTCAGTAGCATACAATAGCACTACAGTTCCCTATGCAATTATTTATCCCACTGACACGCTAGTCCTATTACAAGTGTGCTGACAGCCATATTGAGCTGGAAAAAGGTCTGCATACGTCTCAGCTTCCCCATCTTTGACCCCTCGCGCCGTCTCATTCTCTTTTTGCTGAGCTGATCCAGGATAGGCAGACACACACATGAGGACACCTGGTTCTCGCATCCAAGCCCTGTGTGTGTGTTTATTTATTGTGCCTGTCCTCTGGAAAGCCAGAGTAGCAGCTTTGGCGGGAGGCTGTTGATGCTCAGTCATAATTCTATTTAATGGTGACGTGCTCAAAGAACAGAGGAAGAGAAGGAGGGAGAGATAGAGAGACAGAGATAAAGAGAGAGAGCCCTGCTACCAGACCAGAACATCTACTGGAACAGGAGAAGTTCCCATCTATCTGAGTCTCTTCCCTCTCTCGCCACAGGGGTCGAGCTCAGTTCACCTCAGGATTTGGAAGCGTGTGATGAAGTGGAATGAGGAGTGTGGGAGGAGAAGTGAAAGGAGGAAGGGAGGGAGGGAAGGGGGATGGATATTCTTAGAATTCTGCTGTTTCACCTGGAGCCCTGAATACAGTCCTGATTACAGTGCTGTTACGGTCCTCACAAAGTTCTGGCCCTCACAACATTCTGGTCCTCACAAGGTTTTGGTCCTCACAAAGCTCAAGGTCCTGTTATGGACTTTGTGTCATGGAGTTCTTTGCCTCTGCCTCGTCCATTAATTCCATAAATCGGGTCAACTCGGTGACTGTTACCCCTTACATAACAACCATCGCCTGGTGGATGCGCTATGCATTTATTCATACATTGTGTTACTACTTCAGTAAATGGAGTGCCCTATTATGCACATAATAAAAACGTAATCTGCATTTTCTATAAAGTTTTATCTTTTTAATATTCTAACCACAGCATTGGGCTTTGCATTGTTTGAATCTTTTTTTTTGTGCTGCAGCTTTCCCCAGCTTTGGAAGTGTTTGGGTGGAGGGCGACACAACAGATGCAGCTGGCGTGAGTGTGAGAGTGTGTGTGAAGAAACCTAGTGTGTGTGGCACGGGCCTGACACAGTAGACAAAGCTCTGTGGCGTTCTACTGGGCAAGAGATGGTTACATATTCCAGCATGTGGAAGCACTTAAGGAATGCCAGTAATTCAGTGACTCGGCTTTGTTGGATACAGCTGTTCCAGGCCCACGGGCGAAAAATACCAGCCTGTCCGACCCATCTGCGAATCAGTGGGGGAGACAGTGGGATTCCACCGGAGACTGGTCCAATTCTAGAGTCGGTCGGGGAGGAGAGGTAGCCAAAAATATTCTCTTTCATTTCGTCTTCCTGTCCTCAGTTAGGGTGTGTGTGCGTGCGCGTGCGTGTGTGTGTGTGTGTGTGTCCATATGTGTGACAAGTCAGGGTTTGAGGACGTGCTTGTGTGCCACTGTAGGCCAAGGGCATGGCCAACTGTGTGGATTGCAGCAGACATATGCAACCACAGTGTAATGACAAACCCACACACACATACACACTGTTCTAGTTTCTACCATAGAGTATAGGCACCCCTGTTTATTCCATACAGAAGTCAAATCTCTCTCTACTATCAAAGGAAGTGCGTATGACCACATGGAAACAGGACTCACGTGAGTTCCATTTTCACATGAAAGTTTATATCTCTGGTATGTGCCTTGTATCAGTTCAATCAACAGATTCTGTTTGATGAGGTTGGACCAACAGGCCACCAGTGTGAAAAGGAAGGACAGAACACAGCTGTCACTTTGTGGGTAGGTTTTCTCGTTCTTTCTCTCTCTCTCTCTCTCTCTCTCTCTCTGTGAGTGTGTGTGCATCTGCTGTGGGTAGCTGTGTTTGCCCAGCTGCAATACAATAATGGGGGTGTAAGTTAAAAGTACAGCGCAAATATGAGTCTGTGTGTGTGTGTGTATGTGTGCGTGTGTGTGTGTGTGTGTGTGTGTGTGTGTGCATGTGTGTGTGCATGTGTGTGTAGTACAGCTGCTTTGCCATGGGAGTCTCCTTTATAGCCCCTGTAATAATCTAGCCAGACAGTACTACTGGCACAAAATATGACTCGGTTTATAAAAGGCCCACAGACACACTCATAACAGAGCTTATTCCTGTTCCATTTCAAGGGTTAGTTGTCCTCATCGTGAAACGCCAAAGATGTGGATGTGTGTATATGTGGTATCTGACCTCACCATGGTGTGTTTGAGTTGTTTGTTAGTCCTCTTCTGTGCCCCTGTGACTTTAACTGATATTCAGGGCCAGTGGCTGCAGCAGCCTAATAAATCATCTTAATCAGAGAAGCATGCCACCGTTTGTTGGAGTGGGTGTATGTTTAAGTGTCAGGTGAATAAGTGACCAGAGTAGTTCCTCTCTCTCTCTCTCTCTCTCTCTCTCTCTCTCTCTCTCTCCCTCTCTCTCACACCCACTTTCTTCAGTGACCACTGCTGTGTTTACCAAGACCCTTTTGTAATACCAGCCTTAAGCCCCGGCGCAGGAACAACACATGCTTTCAGTCGCACACAGCGAAAAGGGCACCGCGTACACAAGTCCTCTGAGTCCTCTGAACCCACCCACCGCACAACCTCACCCACAGTCTACTGTCCACCTGAGCCCTCAATGCTCAGGCCACTTTGCGTGTGCTGCAGCTAGATCTAACCCCGCTAGGTTAAATCAGCCAGCTGAGGTCATGACTCTCTTATGCAACCATATGGCCTCCGTGTGAGTCCTGGTCGCCTCCCCAGAATAGAGTGTGGAGATTGTTCTTAGATGGCGTACGAAAACAACACAAAAATAGCCCCCCAGAGTGCAAAGGGAGAGCTTTGTGCAAGCTCACGCACGTCTGACGTGAACTAACCCTCACACACAGACACAAACACACATACACACACACACAAACAGACACACACATGCACAAACACGAACATAATAGTAGCTGGACTCCTGTATGCAAAGTGACCTGGCTTCGTTAGCCTGTTATTTTGGGTGTCCATATTTCCCGTAAGAGATATGAAAACAGACCATTTTACGCCAGCTGGAGGCTAAACCGAAACGTGGGCTCTGACCACCATCAAACGGCGGTGCAGTGTCTGTGATTGTTTTAAAGTACAGGGTGTGTTAGCAATAAAATGTGCTCTGAGGCACATCCATGGTATTCCTTTCCCACTCAGCGATGGCTTTGGGGTGTCTATTATCAGTCTTTTGAAGGCAGGCCCTTCTCTGATAACGAATGCAGTCTAAAGTGCTCAGGTGATGAAAACGGAGGGGACCCACCCAAGCCATCTTTCTCCTGCAGGCTGGACTGCATTGTGCAGCCAATCATCCTGTCAATCACTGCATGTTCCGTGATGAGGGTTACCACCATGCCTGACTTTGCTCAGGAAAGAAGAAAAAAAATGTTTTCCTTGTTACAAACTGTTTGTAACTGTTTGTCAGAATTGGGTTATATTTTAGATTCATAGTTTGAACGTGATAAGCAAGACTCAAAGGGCTGTGTCAAGGAGTGAGTCAAACACAACCTGAGTCAGAGACAACCTGAGCAGTCAAGCATATCTCTCCAGCAGTACAGCAAATCCACACAGGTTAGCACACATGTGTGCAACTGCCTGGCTGTATGTATTGTAGGTGTGTAGGCAGTCATCCATGAACAAGTAAGAGCTTGTTTGTCAGTGTCTGTCTCGGCCGGCTGTGTCAGGGCTAATCATTTCAAACTGGAGTGCAAACCCTCTGGTTTACTTTTCAAAAAGCTCGGTATCACTCTGTGGGATCTATGTTTGGCACTGGGGCAGGAGGAAAGTGCAAAACACACACACACACACACACAAACACACACTCACGCACACACACACACACACGACACACACACACACGACACACACACACATACACACACACACACACGCATACACACACCCACACCCCCCCCCCTCACACACACACACACACACTGAGCTGGGTAATAACTTGAACGGACAAAAAATGTTGTTGTTGACATGAGCAATGAGACACGCAGTTAAGTAGTGTCCTCATGAACAGTGCAAATATATTTTGGTTTAATATCCGCAGATTCAGCTTCTCGTGCTGGGAAGTGAAGTTCCCTGGTTTTAATGGGCTGTGCCCTGAAAGTCTTTGCACAACCGAGTGTGCCAGTAACTAGCAGGTGTGGTGCAGTTAGCTTAATATGATATGTAACCTTTAGAGGGAGAAATCAGAGCTTGGCTGTGTATCTCAGGCATGTCCTACTGTATTATAAAGCGCTGAGAGTGTGTGTGTGTGCATGTGTGTGTGTATGTGTGTGTGTGTGTGTGTGTGTGTGTCTATGTTTGTGTGTGTGTTCGTGTGTGTGGATTCTCTGTGTCTCTCTGACAAACACACGCATGCATACAGAGCGAGACAGGAAGAAAGACAAGCACAGAGAGATTGGTTACATTGGAAGCCACTGTCTTTAGGCTCGTCAAACACCCAAACTCGCAAATCAGAAGGTCAAACTGTTTGCGCCACTCATTGCAACTCCCAAGGGTATCTGTTCTTTGCCATTAGCATGCTGCTATCGCTACATCCAAACTGTAGGCTAGGCTCATGGGATAAAGCTTTTTGGACAAGTTTCCTTTGATACTCCCATACTTCTAGAGTAGTTTTTTGCAATAACAGTAATGCGTCCACTCTGATCAAAGCAAATCCTACTCTAAAACCATTATTGCATTAGTAGCGTGTTATGACAAATCCTCACACAAAATAAGCAGATTACAGTATAATTATGTACTTGTAGAGTTGAAACTTCAAACATTTAAACCGGACGGCTCACTGCTAATATGGCAAGCTACAACTTTTTATCTCAACTTTTATCCATGTCTTGAAAGGATAAATTACATGTTTGATGTGACTGGATTTCCATACAGGAAGACTTAACTGTGATTTAGATTTTTATGTCTTTTGTAAGGCAATTCCATGGAAAATTGACTTTTTGTCACATCCATAACGCCAGTGAAATGCCTTGGCATTTGTATGATGTGAATGATTACATGAAATTTGAGCATTTGCTAATTTTGGCTGAAGAATGTACATGAGAAAAAATGCACAAAAATCATACAAATGCCAAGCATTTTATTGGCGTTATGGATGTTACAAAAAACATAATTTTCCATAGAATTGCCCTGTACCATGCTTTCCAAAAATATTTATAAAGAATATTAAAGGAACCACTATTTTGAGTTCAAAATCAGAGATGATCTACCCTGGCCTTTCGGGGGTCTTTCATGCTCAACTGGAGCCTAGCTGTCAGCAAATATTATGTTTACACACTTATGTTTACACACAATAGCCAGTACAGCAGTTGTAGAAAGTCAAGAAACTTTATGCTGAGAGTATGTGGTACTGTGTCCCTTCAGTTATGAGTAAAGATCAGGCACTTCCTCACCTCATCATGGTGAAAATGTTGTGTACACTGACAACAGCAACAGCAACTTAATCCTAAAAACACCTGCATTCCCCATACCCAGTTTGTGCCCCATAACCAACAGTTTTCTCACCTAAAGGTGTGCATATAGATGTTTAACAAAAGCCTTTTAACTCTTCCCAGCATTTTCAACCCTCAATGTTGTCCCCTACCATATCATTCCTGCTATTCAACATTTTTTTTCTGGATCTGCCCAGTACAGAAAACATTTTATCCCAAATGACTGAACCAGTGGCAAATTATGGAGACCATGAGCTTCTTTGAAGGATATGGCAAACTGCTCTTCCTTTAAACACAGCTGTATTCCAATGCAATTCTTCTCTTTAGCACTCACTGAGGGGGACTACAACAACTGGGAATGGTTGGGGATATGCATGTCAAAGTACCAATTTGTGTTGGTTTACTCATATGTTAATCATTACTGAGACTGTTAATACGTAGCCTACACTCGTGAGTCTGTGTGCTTTTTGACACGGCATGAACTTTCAAAGACTCTGAACTTTATTCAATGTTGGCTACTGGAGTGCAAATGCACATAGAGCTCTATTGCTACAACTGTTTGTATGTGTTCTGTCTAACCCCCAAATCTGAATCTTTATGGAGAATGTTTGAACCTTTTTACCTGTGTTGGTCATGGGCATGTAATGGATATGCTATATGTGAATACAGGGCAGCTGTGAATGTCCCAAGATACTACCTTGACAGCGTCCATCCAAAATGAATGGAAGTGTGTCATATTATCCAGTAATACAAATGCAATAACCTATTATGCCCCAAATCAACAATTATTCACACACAGAAAAAAAATAACTGATTGCTTTCTACCGTCGTGGAGACTTTGTCAAGTAGGCCTAGGGGTCAGAACAGAATTCCCAAGATTGTGTCCAGATGTGTAGCATTGCTTTACAGTTACAAGACTATCTTGCCTACTTCAGCATTGCAGATGTGGTAGAGCCTATACGGGGTCTTTTAAAAATGAACCATTTGCTGGTGATCAGTGCTTGGCTGGTCTTAAACATGACTATCTTTCAGCCAGTAACCCATTACCACAGATCCATTATAGGTCTGCTTTGTCTGCGATAAACGTTTCTAATTAGGCTACGTTTGAAGGTTAATTGCTGACATTTAATTGCTTAAAGCAAAGCGCATTTGTGTGGTTCGCTTGGCCTATTGATAATGAGTTTGTAGGCTACATGTGCAAAACTGAACGATATTTCACTCACCAATTTTCCCTCTCGGCTCTCTTTTCTATAGAACCCATGGTGTTGCTCCACGGGCGTCGTACAGCTCCCCGACCGTGACTCGAGAAGCCCGGGGGAAAGCGAGTAGAAGGGCGGGCTCGGGCTTGGGGGTAGTCCTGAATCCGGACTGTCGAGCAGCCCTTCTCGATTCTTGCCTTTTAGACTATCATCCATAGCTTGTAAATGTAAGTGCCCCACCATTTCTGGAAGAGCTGACAGCAAAAAAAAAGCAAAGCGAATTCACTCCCGACCAAGTGTGTGAGAAAGTCTGAATAGACAAAAGTTTCCAAGTGTTTTTGACAGACGTTGTCAGAAAATGCCTAAATATCCCATTTCACGCCAGAGATGACTCCGCATGTAAGGCCAACCTGTAGAAGAAAGAAGTCATGACAGTAGTTAGTAAATGTCTTATATTTGGTACAATTCTGTACCCATTCAGTGTATTTCTTCATGATTACGTTGTATTCCATAGGTTTGGCTACTTCTCCCAATAGCCCAAGTTGAAAGCCATATTTTGTACAACACAAGACGCACGACGAATAAAGTAGTCTACAATATAAGTTAACTGTTGCCTATAGGCCTACCTTTGCGTTGAAGATCACGTCGATTCAAATGTTGACATATATAACGTTCTCACGATGGTGGTATTTTCAGATCATATTGAATGAAACCTCACTGCAAACGTTTTCTCTCAGTAAAACAACTAAAAGCACACGCATAAACAACCCAAATAGTTTAGCCTACTTAAATAGGCTGCAATGTCCCGAAACAATCCTCAATTAAACCTCGACAGAGAATAAGATGTGGAAATAATTTGGCTATCAATGCAAACTCGGCGGTTGCTTTCAGTCTCACTCGCTCTTTTTCTTTTCCTCACTCGTTCTCTGTGTGGTGTGTCTGCCTGGCACTGTGCTTCCAGCGATATAAACGGAGTCTGCCTTCGCTGAAATGACCAGAGCGAGCGCTTTGGGGCCCCTCTTAACAGGACTGCCTGTTTTTTTGCAGCTGGAGCCAATCCAGTCCCGTTGATGGACCTGGAACACTTCCAGCCTTAGCCGGTAGGGCGAGCACTTCCGCTCTTGCTTTCTTCTAAGGGAATTTATTTCATGAAAAATGTCACTTCACTTACACGATGATTGCAGTTTGACTATCTCGCTAAAACTGTCCGAGTTTAAAGTAATAGAACTCGCGTCTACAGTTATTGTCAAACTGGCATTTTAAAAATGTATGGCCAGTGACATCTGTTATAAATCATTTATTTGCTACCAGCACAGGATTTTAATAAGTTGAAGTCTCTCAAAACTCATTTCTATACAAATGTTCAATGCTTTGCTTTCTATCGATGCTGGGGGTGTTGGGGGTAGAGAAAAAGTAAGAGAGAGAACGAAAGACAAGAAGAGACAGTTAAGTGTTGCTGACTTAACAAGGCTGCTTGGTTTTGACATGTGTGGAGATTGTCTGTCTGTTTCCTGGCATGTATCTGTGCTGCATTATATCTAAAAAAGAACTACTTTGTAGCAACAGGCCATTGCAAAATATTCCCTAACTTTTCTTTTTCTGCTGTACAACATTTATTGAAGGTATGTTAGCAAGAATTACACCATGTAGCCTACTATACTGTATCTCTAAATGGCCTAACAGTTCTCAGACAACATTGCTCATTATTTTCTTTAAAATAATGTCTCGGTAGTTTATGCTGTGTATAGGGGCGTATATTTGTGTTATCAAGTATTGACATATATAATAAGTTACCAGTGTCAGTGGTGCAAAAATTCTGGATTTCTTCATCTTTTTTCAATGTTTTTGCACTTGCAGTTACAAATTTGGTGCAAACAGGTCTTGGGTTATTTAGAGAAACAGACAAGAACAAGAAATAATGCAAAAATAATGACGATTTTTGGACATAATAGTCACATATTGTTCCTCAAATTGTTTGTTAGTCTGTTATTTGTGATCTAGGAAAACCCTTCACATGGTGCATTCTTAAATCCTTAAGAAATCCCTCTCTGGTGGTGAAAAACCCACATGGTGCAATTTTACCATGGTGCAATTCTGATACCATCCTGGCAACATTCTAGCCTGGTCCTTATCGCCTGTGACTACGTTTCTCTTCGTCATACAGTCTGGCACAATGTAATAGGAATCTGTCTCCATAATGGGCGGATGCTTATTTTGAGGTTTAAAATCATTGGAGTTCCCTTAACAAATCAGCAATGTTAGGTAATGATGTATGCTGTGCGCCGGAGTTCAGGCTCTTATGCTTATCACTTCCACTTCCAGTTCAGGCTCTCCCCAGTCTCTCCATTACTAACGGGACCATCTGATAAATCAAATGTTCAAATGTTTCTTTCCATCAGAATCCAGCACCACTCCAAACACGTTCCAGACCTCTGATTTTCCCACTCCTGTAGTAGTGACGGTTAATTCACCTGCGGAAGTTTACTTTCCACCAACTCCATCTTCTTCTCCAGGCTAAAGGCGTGCACGCAGATGCATCAGGTCTGCCCCTGCCCCTCTCCATGATGCACGTTGCACGTTGCACGCAGCAACCAGACTTTCTTTACGGTGAACAGCAGCGATGATTAATAAATGTTTTTTTTTTTCACTGAGCGGAAAAGATTGAGGTCCTGAGGTCCGACCCGACCCGAGTCATTTGCTTATATTTTCGACCCGAACCCCGCCCCGAAACTGCGGGTCCCGTCAGGTTTGCCGGGCCGACCCGACCCATTGAGAACTCTAATCCTGGATACCATCCTCCCAAAACTTTGCTAGGATGGTATCAGACTCATAAGTTGGTAAAATTGCACCATGTGAAGGGTTTTCCCAGATCACATCACATTTTAGGTAACATTTAGGTAAGTTTTAAATTAATACAACTTGCAGATGCTATGGGAAGTGAGGTTACGTTTGCCTACACTAGAGGTGAAGTGGTGTACACAGATGCTGTGTTCTGAGACCTGGGCAAGATAGACCTCAATGGTGTGGCGGTCACATGATTGCCTTGTATTCTGAGACAGGGTGGGGCAAGGGTGGGCAGCTGGCATATCGAGCAGCAATGGGTGGCACCATCACGACAACCACTGCCAACCACCCAAAACCAACACAGACAACTGAGCGACGTGCAGACACCAGGGAAGGGAGAGAGGGACAGTGAGATGGTGCTGTAAATATGACTTCATATTGGATAGCTTGCTTTGCTTTTAATCTGCATGCAGGAAAGCTGACAAATACAATTAGATTGAAAGGTAAAGGAGATATTTCTTCAAACAAAACTCAGTGTGTGTGTGTCTGTGTGTGTGTGTGTATGTGTGTGTGTGTGTGTGTGTGTGTGTGTGAGAGAGAGAGAGAGAGAGAGAGGGAGAGATGTATAAAAATGGGAGAGATGAAAGAGGGTTTATTGAAACCATCTTGTTCACATAAGGTTGCGGCCTGCAGTGTTGCCAAGGCGATGGTCAGACAGATGCATGCGATGGGAGCAGACTGACTCCCTGAGCTGCCTGATTGGTTCGTTGATGGTTCACCAGCTCTCCCTGGTGATTGCAGTAAATTGCTGGGAATTGCTGCAAAATATTAGTCTCACTAACTGGGGGAATCAAGTTGTGTGGTTAATTAATTAGGCTGTGTTTATAAAGCATATCGACCTACCACATAATTGTGGCCCTGTCAGGTTTTTCATTTATTGAGCGTATTTGAGAACAATCTCATATGCTTACAAAGTATTTTAAGGGAGTGCTTCTCTCCTTCTCTCTTTCTTCTCTCTCTCTCTCTCTCTCTTTCTCTGTCTCTCTCTGTGTCTCTCTCTGTGAGTGTATGTGTGTGTGTCTGTGTATCTGTGAGCCTGTGTGTATGTGTGTAAGCACTCCAAACAATGAGTCTACTGTACACTCATGTCCTGCGCAAAGGATTCCCCTTCTCTTTCATGCTTTCTCTCCTCCTTCCTCCCTCGCTTCTATTTCTCTTTCTTCTCATCCCTTTCTTTTTCTCTGGCTTCTTTATTTTTTCTCTGACTCACACAGCTGCCTTCTCTTTTACTCCTTCCCCCCATTAATTCATGCTTTCTGTCTGAACTGACAGCTTGGTAAATAAATCACTGAACTGGCTCATTTATGAAAACTAATGATATACGACAATTATGACATGACCCAGTTCCATAATTCCTATAACTAGTTTGACTCAAATCCTGATTTGAAGCAGTAGAAGAAGAACACTTATGGTATTTGTAATTTTCCTTCCAAAAGTTTGTCTTATTTCACCACTGAACATTTGAGTTTGAATGAGGCCTCTGTTGTATACATTAATTCATAGTTCTAGACTTGCATTCCCTTTCATAGATCCAGCACTGCTTGGCACTGGCTTTTACATCGCTCTTACATTTGTGATTTAAAGCATGATAGTTGTGGAGTCTGAGGTTTGGGGTGTAGGATGGGGCGTTTGAGTTCTCTAATGAGTTTGGTTTGGAGTCTGGGTACTATAACACACCGCCTTAGGTTTTGATTCTGTTATGCATTTTGGGTTAAAGTTATGGAGCACGCATCTCGTTTAAATGCTAAGAGTATGGCGTTCCTGGTGTGTGCTTTAAATGGCATGGGTACAGCTTTCCTGGTATCGGGCTTAATATCAGTTGGCGTGGCTAGATGGAGGTGTGAATGTATGGGGAGTGATCTGGCTCCAGGAGCCAAAATGGTGGTATGATTTAGACTGTGGGTTCAATTAGATGTAGAGGGTGTGCGTAGGCTGTGAGTCCCACAGGAGTTGTTTGGCAATGGGCAGGGTTTGGGTTTGGCTACATGAATGGCTGATGTTGATGGCTGGCCTTTCAGGAGAGTTCAGTTGGTTAGAAATAGGGTTTGGGGCTTGGCTTGGTGGCTGTGTAAGGGAAGGAAGTCTGGGTGTGGTTTATGAAGGATGTAGTGTTGGTTGATACTTGATTGGTTGATTGAGAGTGCAGAGACTAAAAAAAGTGCTAGATTCTGGGCTTGGTTTGGGTATAACTTGTAATGTGATAGTGTCACAATATTTTGATAGAGCAGAAATCCCTTTATTTTGAAGGTAATTTAAAAATGATTTTGAGCTGTGTTTTGAATTATAGGATAACTAAGGGTTGGCTAACATATACTAAATGAGTTCAATGGAGTGTTTTGGTAATTGAGAGCCCTGTAATAAGCACAAACAGGTGTTGTATGGGGGAAATGAATAAAAGATGAGTAAAATATTTGAAATATAGTATATCGCAAGGAATCTACGGACTGTTTTAGTTTCCTAATGTTAGGTCTGGGATTGGCAAATGCAAGGAGCACCTGTGAGTCGTCATTCCCTAAGTGAACTTGTATGGTTTCGAGCGAGGTTATGGTTGGGCTTTGGTTGGGTGAGGAGCGGATGCAGGAAGGTGGAGACGTGCCCACAGGCTCTGAAAAGCAAGCTGTCTGTCTGGAGGTGATTCATCCTGGCCACACTGTCCCAAGCAATCACTCACATCCGGCTCCACGAACACACCTAGACAGACAGACACACACACACACACACACACATATTCTTCTCTGTGCTCTCTTCACATCCCCAAAACACATGCATGCACATGCACACATACAAACTGAAACTCTCTCACAGAATATTATGAACCGCTGCCAAACCAGCTGTGCCGCATTGGCTCTCACAGGTGTGTGTGTGTGTGTGTGTGTGTGTGTGTGTGTGTGTGTGTGTGTGTGTGTGTGTGTGTGTGTGTGTGTGTGTGTGTGTGTGTGTGTGTGTGTGTGTGTGTGTGTGTGTGTCCATCTGTGTGAGAAAGACATAAGGAGTATACCATTCTGTCCTTTCAGAGGGAAGAAAAACCATGCATAGCACACATAAATTCTGACGTGCCCTACAAATGTACGTGAATATTCATTCACACACACACACACACACACACACACACACACTCTCTCTCTCTCTCTCTCTCTCTCTCTCTCTCTCTCTCTCTCTCTCTCTCTCTCTCTCTCACACACACACACACACACACACAGTGACACACACACATATATACATACTCTCACCACACACATACACACACCCTCGTTTGCACATGCACACACAGAACTCGTCTGGAATAACTCTTCATGTAAACAGTCTTGCTTTTTCAGGCAGGGCAGTTGTTTTTGCCAGGCAGAGACATTAGTGCGGTTTCTGTGTGTGTGTGTGTGTGTGTGTATGTGTCTGTGTCTGTCTGTCTGTCTGTATGTATGCATATATGTGTGTGTGTGTGCACGCGTGAATGTGTGTATGTGTCAGCGTGTGTGAGTGAATGCGAGCATGTCACAGCATCCATACTGTAGGTGCTCCAACATGCACAGATGGTCCATTCACATCCTCAGCAGCTGGGTGTGACTGAGCCTCTCACGCCTCTCGTCTGCTTCACCAGGACCCATAGTGAAGGCAACGAGCAATCAGGTCCTGGACCTGCACAGGGCGAACTAGTTGAACCACTTCTACAACAGGTTTCACTGCCCTGCTCCAGCTCCAATGGGAGTGGTCTGTCCACCACCCCCTGCAGACTCAGGCACTGCTCTTGTTTGCGTGCCTGCCCTATCCTCACCTCCCAGCCTCCAGCTCTGCATCCTGGTGACACCCAACGACCTAAACCATCAGCCACTTTACCATTGTCTTCTGCCTCACTGTTTGCGTGCTTTATTAACACATATGCACAACCCCTCCCTCCATGCCACAGCCGAACTGTGACCACACTTATACCTTTCTTAATATAGTTATTTATACATAGATATATAGACTTTATTCTCACACTGTTGCACTGTTTGACTTACTCATTTGCACCATCACCATGACACTCATTCACAAAGAGCACCTTACCTTATGCACAGGACCACAGGCTCAATTCCTGCTTTAGTCATTGCAAGCGCACCTGATTGATTAATCACCCCCTATGTGGATACTGTTTTTTAGTATTGATTTAGATTAAGTTTTATTTAGTATAATTTGTATTTTAGTATATTTAGTATATTCTTTATCTTCTACAGTCCTTATTGATTAGTTGTGTTTTTTTATATTATATACTTTGAATTCCTTTTCTGCTGTTAGTGAATGTGTGTGTGTATGTCTGTATGCTACTGTGACCTTGAATTTCCCCTAGGGATCAATAAAGTATCTATCTATCTATCTCTATCTATCTATCAATCAGGTCACATTCAGAAAAGGGAGTCAGCACGCTCGTATGTATTTTACATTGGTCTGGCAGCATGATGATATGCATTTGAGCTCCACTAGATTGTTTCAGTGTTTTTCTTTAGCATGTTTTCTTGTTTTGTGACATTTATGTTTGACCTTCCAGCTGTTTGTGGGGAAGGCTAGGTTTCCATTCAGCAGGTTGGTGTGCTGTGTTGGTCAAAGCGGTTTACCATTAGTAACCAATGATTAGGCGTTATTGTACTTCGCCTTTAATTGGCTAAATAATAATTATAATAATACATTTTATTGATAGCGCACTTTACATCAATTCAATGACCTCAAAGTGCTACAATGCACATAAAAACAACACAAAATACTTTAAAAGTAGCATAAAAGCAAAACAGAGAGAAAAAAACATTAAAATAGCAGTTGCAAGATGAGTTTTAAGGCCTTTTTAAAAAGAGTCCACAGTCTGTGGGGCCCTTAGATGGACAGGGAGAGCATTATACTTATACTTTCCACAGACTGGGTGCAGCTGAACAGAAGGCGCGGTCGCCCATGGTTCGAAGCCTTGTCCTCAGAGGCTGGAGGAGGTTGGCCTGTCCAGAACGGAGATGGAGTGAGGAGGAAAGGGGGGTGATGAGTTGTTTGAGGCAAAGGGGGGCAGTGCCATGGAGGCACTGGTGGGACAGAAGGGAAACTTGGAATTTGATCCTGTACTGCATTATCCTGACGAGCCAGACCCACATTAAAATGTAGGGTCTGGACACTCACCGTTGGCAGTGCTCAGTCCGAGGGGCGGGATAATCAGTTGTCTTTCAAATTCCCTCTGCACGCAATAGGACAGCGGCAGCGCTATGAGTCCCATGCGTTTCCCACTAGCGGAGCTAGTTGGCTAGTTCAAACGTTTGCCAACTTAATAAAAGCTTAACTTGTGTCATACTGTTCGCCAGCAGCAACATCCATCTTATTTGTTTTCAAGTAGCAGGGAATTCAAGCCAAACCGTTGCAACTCTGCCATCAATCATTATGTTAAGCCCACCTAACGACTCTATACACGATTTCATTGGCCTGATTAAGTTTCGATTTCTGGAGCTCACAAGCCAACGGAGAGTTGCTAGACTAGCCCTGGCAGCAAATGTAATTCGCTGCCGCTAGGGGCGCGTCTAGATTTCTAGGCTAGTACTGCATAGGAAGCCAGTGGAGGGATTTGAGGATGGGTGTGATGCGGTGGTACGTCCGCACCCCCATCAGGATCCGGGCAGCACAGTTCTGGATGTACTGCAGCTGCTGGATGTTCTTGCTGGGGATCCCGATGAGGAGTGTATTGCAGTAGTCCAGCCTGGAGGAGACAAAGGCGTGGACAGGTTTTTCGGCATAGAAAAACGTCATTCATATTAGCTAGAGCGATCGGTATCGTTATAGTTATTGTTCTTATCGTCATTCATATTAGCTAGAGCGATCGGTATTGATATAGTTACTGTTCTTAGTGTGAACAGCCCTTTAGACTATTAGGTCACGGATAAGCACCATACTTGATACCTGATACATAATACCTGATATGAAAGTGTATATAATCATACAAGATGGGTATATGTCAGGGAAAGTGGGCTCTATGTGGGCTGGGATTTTAGCTGTTACTTGTTGCTTTTATAGTTAATCTGTTTTAGTTAAAGGCTACATTGTTCAGATTCTGAAAGAGTACTGGTCACATCTTTCGTTAAGAAATTGAAAACAAGTATCAGGTCATTGTTTCAAATGAATCAGACCGACATTGTTTCAGGGCACTGAGGAATTCTGTCTTGAGGGAACAAATGTTGTTGACAACAAACATCAGCAAAGGAGATGGAAAAACAGAGCCATCGATTTGACATTGAGCAAGCAAAACAGAAATCACAGAGGCTGTTACAGATCCACACTCCACTCCACTCCACTCCAGCATTGATCCAGTATGACAAAACGATAAAACTCTGCTTTCATTGCGATCATTTTGTTTTATTGATCACACTCCACTCCACTCCACTCCATTTTATTGATCACTCTCCACTCCAGCATTGATCCAGTATGACAAAACGATAAAACTCTGCTTTCATTGCGATCATTTTGTTTTATGTAGCATATACTCTCCCTTTGGGCTGGCTCGGACTGCCATGTCAGTGGTTGCTCGTCTTTGTGTTTTCAATCAGAACGCTGTAACAGAAACCTTGTGGTTTTGATGGAGAGGAGGTCGAGAGGCAGTCGCGAGCCAACCAGAGTTGGCATTTTGGAGTTTTAATCTAAAGCTGTCGCTATGATGGATTGGCTACGAGTTTTCTAAATATATCCTCGCAACCCCCCACCCTCTGCTCCACAATGCCCCTCACCTCCTTAAATCTGCAGCTGGTTTCAATGCCTCTGTTAAAGGAGACAGAGAGAGAGATGGGGGAGAGAGAGAGAGAGAGGGAGGGAGAGAGAGAGACAGAGAGAGAGATGGGGGGAGGGAGAGAGAGGGGACAGAGAGATATTTTGGTTTGGTTTTTCTACCACTCCCCCCTCTACTAGCAAAACAATCTCTGTCTTTCACCCCCTCCCTCACTCTCTTTCCTTTTGTCTTTTTTTCTCTCTCTTCCTCTCTCTCTTGCTCCCTCTCTTCCTCTCTCTCTCGCTCTCTTGCTCTCTCTCTTCCTCTCTCTCTTCCTCTCTCTCTTGCTCTCTCTCTTGCTCCCTCTCTTCCTCTCTCTCTCTTGCTCTCTCTCTTGCTCTCTCTCTTCCTCTCTCTCTCTTGCTCTCTCTCTTGCTCTCTCTCTTCCTCTCTCTCTTGCTCTCTTGCTCTGTCTCTATAAACTCATCCTGTTGTTATTTAACCCAGTTCCTCTGGCATTGTACTGCTGGAAACACATACCTTTGAACTCTGCACTTAAATGCTAGCATGCAAAGCATGCAAACAAACACACACACACACACACACACACACACACACACACAGTCTATATAATTACATCCATCTCTTCCACTTTTTCACGTGTTAATGTGTGTGTAAACAGTTTTTCCTCGGGCAATGCAGCTGTGCTGTGCTCTGTGTGTGTGTGTGTTTGTGTCTGTGTGTGTGTGCGCGTGTTTGTGTGTGTGTGTATGTGTGTGTCTGTGCATGTTGCATGCTAGTGATTCTTCCTCTCAGATCTGTAATCAGCTGGGATGCACTCACCCACCTGCTGCTGCGGGCCCTCCGACATTTAACACTTCCTGTGGGAGGGCACACTTCCTGTCGTCTGCCTCCCAGACACACAGAGACAGACACACACAGAGTCACAACCCTTACATTAATGTGCAGGGACTCCACTGGCATTACCAGTGCTGCAACTCAGAGTAGAGTCCTGGTTTAGACCAATGCTGTTTTCTTCTTTCTTTCTGTCTCTCTCTCTCTCTCTCTCTCTCTCTCTCTGTAAGTGCTAGGATCAGCAAGACTAAAGTAGTGCTATGAGAGGAGATATTCTCATGTGTACACATGTATATATATATATATATATATATATATATATATACTGTATATATATATCAGTGGCGGACTGTGCGTTCAGTTGTTGACAAAAATAATAATAGGGGGGCGTTCCGGGGAGATTTTTTTTCTTCACATTTCAACGTTACAATGTGTTTTGCAATTTTCCTGCATTTCTCTCTCTTACGCGAGTCTTTGTAGCACTAGAATCTTCGTTACACAAACAATTAATGTTCCGATTGCATATTGGTTAACCGATCATCCTCAGCAGCAAAGTAAGCTGCTAGGCTATTTATTTACCACCCATATTCACATGTACATTATAAACTGCTGCCTGCTGCTGTCCAGTAAAGACGTGCAATTTAGTCCATGTCATATTGAAAGTGAACACCAAGTGCACTCAAGTATGGGTTTGTGCAGACTACTTTGAAATATTCAAGCTATCGTTGCCTAATTTATGTTCAAGACTTGCACGCACATATGGCACTGCCACAGGTCTACAATGATGTGTCCAAACCATTTAGTAGTTTAATCCAACATCAGCAAACTTGCTACAGACTGTGGCTCTCCTATTTAGCAGTAGCTTTAATGTTAACGTTACAGTGCAACTGTTCTAGGTGCCGCGCTGCTCTGATTCCTCAAAAGCTAATGGGGAACTACAGTAGGCTATCCTACAGTGTTTGCCAAACGTAGGCTATTTCGCGGTACACTATGAAAAAATGTCTCAACAGAAAATTATAAAAAATGTCACAGCACACCACCATGCTATTAAACATAAAAGTCACAAGATGTATTGCTGTATATATATCTATGTGCATTGCCCTAATGCTGCTACTGCTTGTTGGCTATTTTAGAATGTCTGATGGCCTGGTCTGATGGTCTGATTTCACCAATAATTTCCACAAAACTCAGAGAGATTAAAAAGTCCAATAAACTAGCAGGGCAGGGAACCAAAGACAAATGACAGTTTTCACATAGATGCCGATCCAGACATCTTACCAAACCACCAACTCAAACACAACTTCAAGCTAGCATACAATAGTAGTAACCAAGCAGACACTGCAGTCTGCAAGCAGCACAAAAACACTTTTTCATATAGAAAAGGGCCAGATAACAAGCATCTATACAAGCAAGTATATGTTATCAAATAAACATGAAACAAAACTTACCAATTCTAGGCTCAGCTACGTGCAGAGCTAGCTGACGTTATGTGCATCTTGCTAACAGGTAGTCCAGCTGACACGGTAACGTTACACAATAGTCAGTGTGACATGCACTTTTCCAGTGAATGTCAGTCTGTCTGACTGAGAGAAGATGCTCACAAAGTTCCTCCGTTCCTCACGTCAAATAGACAACGGTTCCGGGTATTCTTTTCGAACACTGCAGGCCCAACTACAGCCAGACCTGCCTACCTCGCCATAACAGGTCAATTTGATTGGCTAATCAGTCAGATGTAGCCATCAATCAACCCGAATCCAAACATATGATTTCTAATGGTTGCTTAGGTACCGAAAACGCAGTGATTCCTTGTGAAGGCCTGATGCGGGCCTTAACAAGAGAAGACGTGCGATTGGATAAAAATGTATCGCATCCCTTCACTATTTGTTCACACAATCTGTCAATCAAATCACATATTGGACAGCGGTAGGATATGGTAGTAGTCAAGAACGATCGGGGAAGGAGACGCAGAAGCAAATAATAAATGCTAAAGTACAATGTTATTAAAGACACTATTATTTTTCATTCGTTTCAAAATAATTAGGCCTTCAGAGAAGGCCTTGAAGGCCCTGACGGTCCGCCACTATATATATATATATATATATATATATATATATATATATATATACACACACACACTATATATACACACACACACACACAGTTCATGCTTTCTCCCACTATTAGTCACTTTCCTGCTTGGCCAAGATTGTTAAACATCAGAGAAAAGAGTCAGTGTGTTAAAGAGCACTTCCCCCCGATTCTCACCTCCATAAAGACGTGTGTGTGTGTGTGTTTCAGTGGATGTGCGTCAGTCGCACCTGACTGCGTTTGACTAGCGAGCGGCGAGAAGGAACAAACAAAGCTGTTGGTATGGCTTCCTGACGCAGGGCCATCCATTCTACACACACAACAGAGACAGGCTGATAAAAGGCGTCTGTTTGACTTTCTCCTCCACATCCTCTTTCTGTGCTCAAACACACACACACACACACACACACACACACAAAAACACCCACACCAGCTTCAGTATATTACTTTATAAATAAACACACAAAACAGAGTAATTGTGTGTGTGTGTGTGTGTGTGTGTGTGTGTGTGTGTGTGTGTGTGTGTGTGTGTGTATGTATGTGTGTGTGTGTGTGTGTGTGTGTGTGTGTGTGTGCACGCTGCACATAAAAAAGCCTTTGGTGTGTTTTGGTGAGGCAAACGCAACTGTTTTTGTGTACACTTGTATGCAGTCATACAAAAGATCCATTATTCTCTATCCACATGGCTCTCCATCACTCACACGAGACACAAAACGGATGAAAGTTCATCAGTGCATTGGTGATTACTGCTACTGATTACTGATCAGGGTCATAACCTCCAATGACCATCCAGTCTTGGCATACTGCACTGTGATCAACTCGATTGTAAATGCTACACCTTGGAAAACAATTCAAGAAAAGCAAGCATATAACATGCGTCTGTCTGTCTTACCACACACAATGAGTACTGTACGTGACACGTCTTATTTGGTTTTAGGGTTGCCCTCTATTCAATGTGTTTTTTTTGCTCATATTGTGTTTTGCATGGGCTTTACTTCTTCCAATAGTCCCAAAGGTTTGGCTATCAGTGCTTAAGCACACACACACACACACACACACACACACACACACATACACAGCACAGACAGTTTTGGCCTGGGGGGACACAATGACAAGTGCAGACCACCCATGTCTGCTAAGGCCCTGATGTTGCTGTGTTTTCTCTCAGAGAAAGGGAATCCCTGTGTGTGTGTGTGTGTGTGTGTGTGTGTGTGTGTGTGTGTGTGTGGTGCGTGCGTGCGTGCGTGCGTGCGTGCGTGCGTGCGTGCGTGCGTGCGTGCGTGCGTGCGTGCGTGCGTGCGTGCGTGCGTGCGTGTGTGCGTGCGTGCGTGCGTGCGTGCGTGCGTGCGTGCGTGCGTGCGTGCGTGCGTGCGTGCGTGCGTGCGTGCGTGCGTGCGTGCGTGCGTGCGTGCGTGCGTGCGTGCGTGCGTGCGTGCGTGCGTGCGTGCGTGCGTGCGTGCGTGCGTGCGTGCGTGCGTGCGTGCGTGCGTGCGTGCGTGCGTGCGTGCGTGCGTGCGTGCGTGCGTGCGTGCGTGCGTGCGTGCGTGCGTGCGTGCGTGCGTGCGTGCGTGCGTGCGTGCGTGCGTGCGTGCGTGCGTGCGTGCGTGCGTGCGTGCGTGCGTGCGTGCGTGCGTGCGTGCGTGCGTGCGTGCGTGCGTGCGTGCGTGCGTGCGTGCGTGCGTGCGTGCGTGCGTGCGTGCGTGCGTGCGTGCGTGCGTGCGTGCGTGCGTGCGTGCGTGCGTGCGTGCGTGCGTGCGTGCGTGCGTGCGTGCGTGCGTGCGTGCGTGCGTGCGTGCGTGCGTGCGTGCGTGCGTGCGTGCGTGCGTGCGTGCGTGCGTGCGTGCGTGCGTGCGTGCGTGCGTGCGTGCGTGCGTGCGTGCGTGCGTGCGTGCGTGCGTGCGTGCGTGCGTGCGTGCGTGCGTGCGTGCGTGCGTGCGTGCGTGCGTGCGTGCGTGCGTGCGTGCGTGCGTGCGTGCGTGCGTGCGTGCGTGCGTGCGTGCGTGCGTGCGTGCGTGCGTGCGTGCGTGCGTGCGTGCGTGCGTGCGTGCGTGCGTGCGTGCGTGCGTGCGTGCGTGCGTGCGTGCGTGCGTGCGTGCGTGCGTGCGTGCGTGCGTGCGTGCGTGCGTGCGTGCGTGCGTGCGTGCGTGCGTGCGTGCGTGCGTGCGTGCGTGCGTGCGTGCGTGCGTGCGTGCGTGCGTGCGTGCGTGCGTGCGTGCGTGCGTGCGTGCTGCTGCCTCGCTCCCCAGTTAGGTATCTTAAAAGGCAGCAGTTTTACTTGTTTCGAACATACCCTGTGTATGTGTGTGTTTGTGTTTGTGTGTGTGTGTGTGTGTGTGTGTGTGTGTGTGTGTATGGATGAGCTGTGGGATTGTGTTTACCCTGACAGATTAACTGATTCACACACAGACTATCTGTGATAAAGATGCCTCTGACAGAGATAACCCTGCAAACAGCAACCTGGCCTATGGACTCTTTGTGTTTGGTTTTGATTATAGCCTGTGTGTGTGTGTGTGTGTCTGTGTGTGTGGTTTTGTATGTTTGTGCGTGTTTCAATTTGTGTTCATCACTGTAAGATGCCATTCCCTGCCTACAAATGCTGTGAATACATGTATGTGTGGCTGTGATATACTGTGCATTTTTCGCATATTCTGTCTGTCTGTTTTTCTCATGCAGAATTCAGATTGAATCGTCTCTGTGGCATTTGCATGCCTGCATGCTTTAGGGAGAGGGATTCAGAGAGAGAGAGAATGGGAATGACAGAGTGCTGGAAGAGAACTCCACCATGTCCGAACATGAGAGCGGGAGGAATTCCTGACATTTCTCTCCACTCTCCCTATTGGCCCCCTCTGCGTCCGCCAGCCAACAACAGTGCGCTCCGTGGGCCAATGCTGCACTTTCACAGAGTCTATCCTCTAACCACACCACACAGAGTTCTGGGAATCAGAGTTCGTTCAGAAAGGGCGACGGGCAGGGGCGGAGTGGCAATCGGGAGGATCGGGAGTTTTCCCGGTTGGGCGGCCGATGAGTCTGCGAGGTGCGGGCCAGCACATAGAGCTTTTATTGCGGCCGTGAGTCGTACGTGGCCATCGACCTGATAGATGCATTAAGAATTTTCCGCGAAAATCTCCGAGATCTACACTTGAACGTCTAGGAAGTCCAACCAATATTTATACCACTCGCTCATTGTCTATATGTCATTTATGGTTACCATGCACACTCATCTATCCCATGCTGATTTTTGTGTAGGCTAGTCTTCATTTTTTATCTTAATTCATTTTTGTCTTATTCAGGCGTTACAGAACTTTCATCACAAATAAAAAAAATGACAATTTAATTTGTTTGTTTGTAGGCTACTTAAATTAACGTACTGTAAGCCTAGGCTAGAATGGAGCAAAGCCTCCTGGGAATGAGGAATGTGTTTCTGGTTTATCCAATGAACCGATTACAGGTCAAGGTCTATATATGGATTTCTATGGAACGTCACGAAAACATGCGTGCGCAACCAAGAGGCAGAAAGCACCATAGAACAGCATAGAGCAATGCAAAAGAGCAAAAGAATAAAATGAGTTTTTGTGCTGAAAACTGCACCAATTCGAAATCACGATGGTTATAGAATGTTAAATATGTTCAATATCCCTAACGGAATGCATGTCTTCGCCGAAAATGACAAAATACGATGTTATATTAATAATCCAAATGAACGTCAAACTTTGAAATATAGTCTGAAATGAGATGATATTATCATTGAGACAACAGGGGTATACAAAAAAATCCGATTGTAGCTTACAGCAGCCGACTATTTAGGTTAAGTTTATAACGTTGTGGATGGCCACCAAGCGTTCTCTGCCTCACGGCTGCGCGCGCATCTAGTTTTGTTGGTAAACGGGAAACCCGTGTATTTACACAAATGTAGGAGGATAAATGAGCGGCCCCTCGTCTAATGGCATGACCCTACAAACGATCAAGTTCGAGGAAAACTACAGAAGTTTTGACAGTCAACGGATTTGCGTGGTTGCTTGCTGTTTTACATATGGATGGAATCGTTCTCATACAAACCTATTCAAAGTGCCTGTTTTTTTTTTCAATAATTTAATTACCTGTGTTATTAGGTTGACATTGTCTGTAGGCTAGGCCTTTTTTAAATTTATACAGGCAACTATTGGAGTGCTATGATACCCAGATATGTCCTTGCATGATGCTTGAAATTTCCATCCACCCACAAAGCTGTTTTTATACTGCACTGTTGCATATCTAGTTCCTTACACATTTATTGAAAGTGCCTGGTTTGTGGTTGATTGGCTTGTTGTATTGCATTAGCACTATATATTTTGTTTGTGCTATTGATGTGTGTGCATGTTTGGGGGTGCCATCAGAATTTTCCCGATGGATTTTAGTGCCCCACTCGGCGGCGGGTAGGGTGGGGATGGGGTGGGCAAGGGTGGGGTTTGGGGGTTGACAAGCTTTTGGATCGCCGTTAGCTTTCACATAGTGCCAGGGAAACCTCAGAATAGCTGAGGTCGGTGGTGGAATATATTAGGCATCCTGCCCTTAGTCATTGTTGAACACAGTGTTTATTTACAAATGGACTAGTTCCTTATCCCTGTCACCACTGTGTCAGAGGATGTGGATATAGCCTTCTTTAATGTGTTGAACAATTATCTCTCAAGCCTAACACAGCCATCAACTATACAAAGCATTGTGTGTGTGTGTGTGTGTGTGTGTGTGTGCGTGCGCGTGCGTGCGTGCGTGCGTGTGCGTGTGTGTGTGTGTGTGTCGGTGTGTGTGTGTGTGTGTGAGTGAATGTGTGTGTTTGAACTGAGCGGTTGTTGTTTTCAGTAACTACCCTGAGGCTTGGAAGGGTTGGAGACAGGGAGAGCAGGAAAGCCACATCTGCTGACATGGCTTAGCTGTTGCTCAAAACACACACACACACTCTCTCTCTCTCTCTCACACACACACACACACACACACACACACACACACACACACACACAGTATTTAGATGTTGCCCCATACTGTGGGTGTATACGGCAGCTTTATCCACAGAAAAACCTGTCCCAACATGTAGTGGGATGTACCATCAATACAGACATACTAAAGTTGAAAACACAGGCTTTCTTTACATCATGTACATGCAGACAAAGGTATCCCACACACACACACACACAGACAAACAGTACTTTTTACAGGATTGTATGGTCTTAACACTTCAAAATAAATAACAAAATAGAAGCACCTCACTAATATATGCATACACACTCACACAAATATACACACACACACAGAGAGAGACACTCACACACACTCACACTTACACAGATACACACACACACAAACACACACACCTACACAAACACACAAACACAGACACACACACACTCATTTATATAGTCACACAAATAGGAGGTGAGGAAGACAAACAGTGGCGAGTCCCTTAGTGTTTTGTTTTAATGGCATGTGTGATGCCACACGAGTGTTGTAACTGTAGCCGAGGTGTTTTGGTAGCTCTGGCAGTGACGATGGGGAGACCGCCTCAGACATCTCCATAAACAGACGTCTCCCGCTGAAAGATTTCTCGCCTAATTTTAGTTTTGTCCAGCCCGTGGCCTCTCTCTCTCTCTCTCTCTCTCTCTCTCTCTCTCAATGTTTCGCCAGGGAAGCTGAGTCAGACAGAGCTTTGAGCAGATGAACTTCTGTCACTCCCCTCTCCACAAAGCCAGGCATCCCACAAAACCCATTTCCCCACCCAACCCACCCAAGTTTCACAACCTCTACCCAATGCCATCCACTGAAAAAACATTTTTGAGACAACATTTTTGACTGTTTTGGCACGTCTGAGATGCTATCTAGCAGTGACAAATGGGTTAGTAAATTCAGCTGAGCTCTAAGTCGGTAAGCTCTGCACCCATTGCCAGGGTCTCTTTGTATTGGTCCAAGCTGAGGCTGATAAATCTTCTCAAAGTAAACGGAGAAATGTGGAAATGTGATTATTAGGAATGTTTTCTGTGGCCTGTAAAATGACCTCCACTCAACGATGGGTGTTTACCTTCTTGGATGGTTTCTGCTGGAGCAGCTACAGAGACGGGACAAGTGCTGTGTGGAAGAAAAGGAGAAAATCCCATCATCATTTTTATCCATGGTGAATAAAGGTGATTATAGTTTTTGAGTGTAATGCACCACTTAAAGGTTTAAGAGATTAGCCCCTTCAATAACCTTTGCAGATGGAATCTGTCCAAACTAATAAACGTAAGTCAAACTTTACAACCCTACTGACATCAGAAACCAGTGTCCTAATATAGCTATTGTGAGAATGGGGGGTTAAGGAGAACACTACTCTAAAGACCAAGAAAAGAGAAACCGTTATGGCCGTTATAACTGGGCTCTCTGGAAATAAAGTCTTAAAGTGGCTGTGTGACTTGGAGCTGAATGTGTTTACAAAGCTGGCACAACAGGTCATTATGGCATCTGGGTATGAAAGAGGACACTGAAGTTTGTGGTGAGTGATAAATGGATGTCTTGAAAAATATGGAAGCTGCTGATGTGGGGTTCTTCTCATGTCAGGCCCATATAATATTTTTTATAGCATAACAGCATCTGAAAATACCCATGTCAGATCATAGCTAAGCCATTATTCCCCCAATACTATGAGCCCACTTCCATTTGGGTGGTAGTTACAAAATGGTTGGTTGGAGAGTTTTAAAGAGGTTGGTCTTTTGCGTGTCGGTCAAAGTGATGGCCATCTCTGAAGTTTACCCCACCATCTCCAGCCCCCCTGGGGCTTTGGTGGTCCTTTTGGCTTTGAAACTGATCTGACTAGATCAAGAAGCCTCCTGCATTCCTGCAAGGCCATTTCTGCCCAAACCAGGTCAGGTCTGACTTTGACAGCTACTGCTAATAAGAGCTCAAACACATGACTCATTCAAAAGAGTCTGCCTCTCTGGCATTTTCTGAGGTACTAAAGGAGTGCTAAATACAGTGAGAAGCCATATCACCATACTGGACACAGATGTTGTTTTATATGTTGTTTCTGGAATTGTTGAATTGTTTGAATTGTTTTTATGACCAAATAATGGTTCTTGTCAGCTGAAATGAGCCATAGTAATAACCAAAGAGTCCTTTTAAAAGGTTTTTTTTTAAAAAAATGTTTCATTTGACGGCTTTAAAAACTTTGTCTGAATCATTTTTATATTTGTGAGTGGAGGTAAAGTCCTTCTGGATAAGTATAAGTATATACTCTTTTGATCCTGTGAGGGAAATTTGGTCTCTGCATTTATCCCAATCTGTGAATTAGTGAAACACACTCAGCACACAGTGAACACACAGTGAGGTGAAGCACACTCTAATCCCGGCGCATTGAGCTGCCTGCTACAACAGCGGCGCTCAGGGAGCAGTGAGGGGTTAGGTGCCTTGCTCAAGGGCACTTCAGCCGTTCCTACTGGTCCGGGTTCAAACCAGCAACCCTCCGGTTATAAGTCCGAAGCGCTAACCAGTAGGCCACAGCTCCTCCTTGACCAGGACAGTCAGCAAAGTCTCACTTTTCCAGACTTTCCATCGATCTAGATATGATACAAGCATCGCTTGTCTGTATTTGTTGTATTGACAAAAAAAAGTGATAGAATGCCTTGTTTGATGTTGCTAGGGCAGTCAGGAATGTTCACTTTGTCTGAGGTTTTGATTTAGATAAAACTATGGGATTGCTTGAGTGTATTGATTGCATTGACAAACGCAGTCCTAATCTAAAAAAAGTTTTGCCCATGGTGTTGATTTAAGTGGTCTATAATCTTTTCAACACAGTCTACAAGCATGTGACTATTGTTCTTGGCCTGTCAGCGAAAAAGCATGTCCTCTGGCCTTTTGAAGCACACATCATGTGCTACTAAGACAGAAAAACACAGTATCTTTTAAGCACTGCAGAGTTATTACATACAGACCCGGATTTCTCAGAGTCAATAGCTGTCCCGTGTGCACTGGGCCTGTGACTGTGCCTGCTGAGGCGACGGTGGTGAGGGCAGCAGTTTGGAAGAGGGGGGCCCATCTGGTCAGCCAGAGGTTTGTCTTCTGGTCACTCCCATGAATGCCTGGCGTTAGGGCCAGTGGTCAGCCTGGTTAGCTCAGTGTGTGGCATGTGGCTCAGATCAGACGCCCTCACCACAGACCCACCACTCCTCTGACCCTGCCCGACCCCGAACAAAACCTACCAGGAAACCAATCAGGGGCAAGCCGCAACAGGCGTGCGCCAATGGCGCAGCCAGGGAATGCCTCATTTCATCCGGTTGCATGTGTCTGAGTGGCATTTGCTTGAATGTGAAGCATTAGCAGGCAAACTGCCTGCAGGCCTGAGTCTCCAATTCCCTAATTAAATTAACAGTTAGACAAACTCCCTCTGAATACCATGACACTACACCTGACAACAGCTATGCAAGTAAGACGACCTCCCTCCTTCCATATCATTCTCTCTCTGTCTCTCCGTCTCTTTCTCTGTCTGTCTCTCTCCCCCTCCCTCTCTGAAAATATTGGCCAGGGGAACAAAAAGGAATGTTCCGGCAAAATAATAGATTTTTCTCCTCTATTCCCCCAGCTTCACCCTCTCGGTCTGCTCCCTCCGCTCAGTGATAATATTTTTACACCGCTGCCTATAAGGGCCTCCATGTTTGGCTCGTAAGGAAGGGCATAATAGGATTGGCACATATGCTAGCAATAAAGCAAAACGGTCGACGCGCGGTATAGCGATGAACAGGCTCTCCTCTCCTCTCCTCTCTCTCTCCTCTCGGCTTTGAACTCCTGCCGTGTTTGGTTTGGAGAGTAGCTTTTAATTTATTTTCCTATTCTTCTACTTCGTGTTCTCTGCCAGTCACTCCATTTTCCTTATTCATTTTCATTGCTATTTATTATCCCTCTAACGGAGAGGGAGGGGAGAGAGGGAGGGAGAGAGCAAGAGAAAGAGAGAGAGAGACAGACAGACAGAGAGAGAGAAAAAGAGGAAAAACGAAATACCACAAAGGAGAATGAAGCCGGAGTCAACCAGGGAGGAGTTCAAATGAGCTCTCAAGTTTTATGTTGGGCCGAATTAGAGATGACTTTTTAAATGCCGACTGCTGAGACAAGCTCTACTGTACGAATGTGGGTTAATGAATATAGTATGCCGCTCTTGGCAACCGACAGCAATGTATATGTTTGGATTTGTTGTTTTTTTTCTCATATAATTCCATACTGATTAAAAAGCAGACTGCCTCTACGGTCTCTGTCACCTTCCTTTTTCGCTCACATGTGGCTTCGCTTGGGGCCTCCGTGCACTTTGGAAGCTGGCCCCCGGAATGGAAATCTCACCCAGAGTTCATCTTACATCTCGGGCTGGCCTGAAACGAAAATCAACCCACCCACCCCCCCCCCCCACCACCACACACACACACACTTCAACACCGCTCAGTTTGACTCAATTAACTCCCCCTGGACAAAAACAAGCTCCCACAGACCCCGCGCGCTGGCTCCCATTCATACTGCTCCCTGAGTACAACAAGGGCCTGGTTTTAATTCCACCCCATTTAAAACCTACAGGTGAAAAGGCACTCGCTGGGAAACTATGGTGTACCTCGACGGAGAAGCTTTCCCCTGTGGAGCCCCTAAAGGACCCTGCAGTGGCCCCTCCACCCGAGCGCTGTGTGCAGGGTTAGTAACTTGTCTTACACGGACACAAGAAAAAGATGAACATAAATATGTATGGGGTCCCAGATCATACTACTATAGACTAAGAGATCAGACATTGTGCTGGTGCACTGCCAAGGCTGAATTAGGCCAAAGGAATTAACAGAGGATCTCCCTCATGTGACTCAGACTTGTGATGACCCACTGTGAAGTTTCAGGTCTGGACCGATCACTCTGATTGAAGCAGAGGTGTCTCAGACAGATGGAGTGGAAGGAAGATCTGGAATACAGAAGCGTGCAGACGGACAGGCGAATGGATGACCCATCCTTTTATTGACGCAACCTGCGTCACTGACGTATTTAATGATCATGACCTGCTTGTTTGCGACTGATCATTGCAGTTCTGACGTGCATGTGTGATGTGTGTGTGTGTGTGTGTGAGAGAGAGAGCGTGTGAATGTGTCTCATGTGCTGTAGGTGAGGGTGTGTGTGTGTGTGTGTGTGTGTGTGTGTGTGTGTGTGTGTGTGTGTCTGTGTGTGTACTGTATGCATGTGCGTGGGTGCGTGTGTGCATGCATGGAACTTGAAATAGTTCCAGGGCTTGTGTGTGTATGTATTGTATTTCTGTGCATGTTGTGTGTGTGTGTGTGTGTGTGTGTGTGTGTGTGTGTGTGTGTGTGTGTGTGTGTGTTTGTGTGTGTGTGATTGCCGTTAGGTGAGAGATTTACCACAGTGTCAGTGGGATGACTTATTGCTGTCTGACTAAACCATAAATTATCAGCAATTACAAAAGAGAATCCAAGCATTTAGCATGCAGGTGTGGAAAGGCCAGACCAAGTATGCAACAAGCTCCAGCCTTCACTCTATCTATTGCTTTGCCAAAATCATTATACTATTATCATTAGACTGTTCTAATAGACAGAATCATCTGATAAGATCTTGATAAGGTTTCACCAGGTTTATATTTGGATATGTTTCCATTTTTTATTTTTTATATCTAAGTCACTGCATGACTTTCAATTCATCATTCAACTTGCATTCAGCTTGGTGCTGCTGACAGTCAATATGGGGGATCCATGCTCTGAAACATGCTTAGTCAAGCATTCACAGTTCACAGCAGGGCTGCTTGTCTCTGTGATGGGACTATGATCCTTAGTTCTGCTTACATTAGCTGCAGGACACATAGGCAGACACACACACACACACACACACACACACACACACACACATATATATATATAAGGAACCTGTTTGGGCCTGATTTGACACCTTTTCCCTCAATTAGTTGAGGCAAGCCTCTGCTTGGTGTGTTGCTGGGAACGCACACTGTGCAGTCTGATTCCTTCTTTTTACATTTTATACTGCTACTGGTCGAGAATAAATAACAACTAAAAGTCTCCACTCGTAACTTACGGCTATGTGTTTTGCTATTATTGCAGGGACTCTTTCAGTATTATCTATTGTCTACCAACACTTGTGTTCAGCTCAGAATTAACAATAATTGGAAAAAAGAGTTACGTTGTTTTCAGTCATGTTTATGAACCATATTAACTTTTGACGGCCAGTCTGTTAAAAGCAATAGCGGTCAAGTGTTGATTGAAAATGTCCCTCTTTTATGGGGCATTTCAGGTACTTGGCATCCCCTTTGCACTGTGCGAGCGTCGCCTCATGTACGGCTGCTTAATTAGTTTCCAGCTCCACGCTGTCCATGGCTTTCCCATCAGGCCTCTTCATTTCCTACCTCCGGCGCTAAGTGCACGCACGCAGAGAAGAACACGCTGGCCCTCTTCCTCCCCACAGTGTCAGATGTTTGGTAACACGCAGCATGTGGGCCACGCCAGCCTCTGCCCACCCGCTTTGAAAAGCGCACCATTGAGCACGAATCGTTCTCATAAAATGCTCCCTGTTAAACGCTTGCGTGTTTTATTTCTTATTATTATTCTCTCTCGGACGGCCTCATGCACTTTAGGGATTGGCTGTGGCTGCAGGTTTAGACAAAGGTGCAGGTTGGGGTGGTTGCTCCTAGTTGCTTCCCTGGGATGCCTACTACACGTCTCTGGGTTGGTCCTCAGGGAGAGGGTATTAGTTCCATGGG
>NC_063193.1:17039657-17047157 GCF_017589495.1 Alosa alosa | reverse complement strand
GGGTGGGTGTGTGTGGGTGGGTGTTTGTGTGTGTTGGCAATGTCAGGTTGTGTTAATGGTTTTATAGGGTGTGGTGCACACACACACACACACACACACACACACACACACACACACACACACACATAAACACCTGTGTGGGATGGGAATGTGCTTTTGTAGGTGGGGACCAGACAGTGAGTCAATGCCAAAGGAGGGACCTGTCACCTACCCAAGCATTGAACTCTTAGTCACACATGCTCTGACGCAAAATACACACTCTTCACACTGTTGTGGAAAACCATCAAAATACCCAACATCTTGATCAGACACCTCTATCGTGACTTAACAGATGTTCACTTTTATGGGAGAACTTCACTTGATACTTTCCCCAGTCAAATGGAGTATGATGCATTCACACTAAAACAGCCATACAGCAAACTGCTGGGGGCAAACTGCTTGCAATCCATTATGTAACCCTATAATACTTTCATGAGGCTTTCATCAGACACCCTCTGATGAAGGGATCCAGAACTGTAAGCCTTGTAGTAATTTCCATCAGTGAGAAACCACCTACACTCAAAACACAGTTCTTTCAGTCATTAAAGGGCTCCCTGTGTTCTTCGTAGAACCATAAGCTTTTTTAAACACCTGCGGAAGGCCTTTTATTTCTTTATTGCTTGTGGATAAATAGAGGTCTCTGTTCTAAAGCAGCACAACGTGAGAACGTCACGATTTAGATTCACTCTTGGTCACAGACACTCTGTGACACATTCAGCCCTGGCGCTCTCAGTGAGACATCCACAATAATATATTCAATACATGTATCCATCCAATTAAACTTGTTAAGTGTTTAATTAATTAATCTAACGAGGCTGAGCTTTGCGAAAGCCTCCCATTTCCTCCTGGCTGGCCAGCTGGCTAAGCGGACAGCATGTGGCAGAGTTTAACACAGACACATAAAACAACAAGCAGGAAGTCTTAAAAGCTGAGGTTGGGCTTTCTTGGCTTCAGAGAAAAAGAGGAGGCTTTGAGTTTGGAGTCAGACCCACACTCAGGGAAAAAAGGGCTTTAATAAAACCAACCCTTTCCCAGTTTACACACACATCACACACACACAGACACAGGGAGAGACAGAGCAGAGAAAGAGAGAGAGAGAGAGAGAGAGAGAGACATACATACATACATACAAACACACACCGAACATCTCCTGCTGTACACACACACACACACACACGCATGCACACACGCATATACAGTACATTCGCACACACACACACACACACACACACATACACACACACACGGAGAGGTAGAGCAGAGAGAGAGAGAGGGAAAGAGAGACCTCCACACACACACACACACATAGAAACATACACAGCATATAAAAAAACATGGCACATGGCTGCATAAAAACACATAAACCATCATTCAGATGCATATGAGTAAAGCAACTGTATGAACTGAAACTAAGCAACACGGTTTCCCAAAACCATAGTTCCAACAAACGTTCACAAACACTGTTGTAAATATGTAGTTCAAACTTCAGCTCTTGACCAGTGGTTGAATCATAGCTCCAGGGTTCATCACGTCCTATGCCAGTTAGTTGTGTTCAGATGAATGATTATAAATGCATTCAGGTTGCTGGTTGACAACACTGCTAACCACCATACAACCCTATTTATAATTGCCTTAAGAAAGCACACCCACAAGACTAACCCCTTGCAGAGACGTGCATGCAGGTGAATTCACACACCTGCAGATAATGATGCAAGAGACACACCTCTGCTAAATCCGCTAGTCTCTGTAGTCGTACGGGAAACTCCAGTCCTGGCCAGTCCACAGCAACAATATTGCCCACTGCAAGAGGATTTTAGGTAGGACACAATAAGTTATTATCCTGGCAGGCACCGCTGGGATTCGAACCCAGGATCTCCTGTTTACTAGACAGGCGCTTTAACCAACTAAGCCACGGCGCCACATGATCTACAAGCCATATGCAACTCGATATGTTACAGACATAACCACTTGTAGGAGAAATACTGTAAGAGGACACACACACACACATTGCGCATTACCCATGGAAATACAAACACATACATACTTTATATACAAATGTTCAGTGATCCACATATTGCTGCACATACACACATAGAGCATTTACATGCTCTGAAAGGCTCAAGTGTGTTGTTAGTGTAAGCAGATGCAACGTGTGAATAACTCTGTAACTCTGTGCTGCCACTACCCACTATCCTATCATGATCAACAAGTGCAGTGTGTGTGTGGGGGTAGTGAAAGAGAGATAGCAACCAATGCTTGGTCTCTTTATGACTGTTTACCATGCTGACTCTCTCTCTAGCACACACACACACATGGGAGTTGTAAAAAGGCGAGGCTTCAGTTACAAAAACACAAATAGCTCACTATTCATAACACTAATGAGATCTGCCAAGGCAGCAGGAGCCCAGGGCTTGAAATACACACAACCTACCCTGTCTGTCTCTCTCTCTTACACACAAACACACAGCACCTTCCCTGTCTGTCTCTCTCTCTCTTACACACAAACACACAGCACCTTCCCTGTCTCTCTCTCTCTCTTACACACAAACACACAGCACCTACCCTGTCTCTCTCTCTCACACAAACACACCCTGTGCACCTCCCTCCCTCTTACACACAAAACACACAGCACCTCTCCGGAGTCTCTTCTCTTCTTGTCATTTACTCTCCCCTTCTGTATTCTTTGCCTCTGTTCTCCCCTTAACCAGGCGTCACACAAACACTGATTATTTTCCCATCTCTGCCTCTCAGGAGGATTATTTTTCTTTCCCTGATTTTCCCATTTTTCAGGTTTTTTTTCTTTCCTTTTCTTTTTCTTTTTTCTTTCCCTCCTGCCCCCCCTCTCTCTATCCTCCTGTTCCATCTGTAGCATTCCTTCAATCTGATCTTTTGCCCTATCCTCTTGTGTCTCTCATCTCCTCTTTTGTCTCTCATCCCTTCTTGTCTGCTCTAGGTGTCTCTCATCTCCTCTTCAGGTCGTGGCATTAATACTCTCTCTCTCTCTCTCTCTCTCTCTCTCTCTCTCTCTCTCTCTCTCTCTCTCTCTCTCTCTCTCTCTCTCTCTCTCTCTCCCTCTCTCTCTGCCCTCTGCTCTTGTGTCTCTCATCTCCTCTTCAGGTCGTGGCATTAATACTCTCTCTCTCTCTCTCTCTCTCTCTCTCTCTCTCTCTCTCTCTCTATCTCTCTCCCTCTCTCTCTCTCTCTCCTCTCTGCTCTTGTGTCTCTCATCTCCTCTTCAGGTCGTGGCATTAATACTCTCTCTCTCTCTCTCTCTCTCTCTCTCTCTCTCTCTCTCTCTCTCTCTCTCTCTCTCTCTCTCTCTATCTCTTCAGGTCATGTCCCATCTGTACTTTCCACTCTGTTTACGTCCTCATCCATCTTCATAAGTCGCTCTCTCTCTCTCTCTCTCTCCTCATGTCCAGTCTTAAAGTCAGACCTCTGTACTTTCCTGCGTCCTCATGTCCTGCTCTGACTAACCTCCGATAACATTTCATTTCCTGTCCAGCGGCCAACGCCACTTTCTCAATCTCAACACATTACAAAACTGACGAGAGAAAAACACAAAAACGTTATACTGTAATGGCAGCCCGCGGCTGGGAATCCTGCAACAGGCCCTTTGTTAAGTGCACCTGAAGTGCAGTGCGGTTGGGAGAGGTAGGATGTTTTTAGTGGAACGGCGTGAACGCTCACGCCGTTCCCACACCACTTTAGGGATCAGGAGGGGCTCTCTAATTACAGGAAGGAAGTGTCAATCACTCCGAAGCGTACCTGCCGACCAAGCTGGCGTCCAATCCATTCTGAATGGTCCACATGCTTGTCTGTTTATTATTCCTCGCTGTACCTCTGGCTGGATGTGGAATTGAAAACGAGATCACTGGAATCCCTCGCAGCTGGTTAGGGGGGCTTTGAAGTGCTCCCGGGGTAATTAACCTTTGGTTGGGAGCATGGAGGGGCCAGCCGAAGGGTGGGGCGGGGCAGGGGAGCAGGGGATGGGGGAGCAGGGGGGTGTGTGTGTGGGTGTGTGTGTGTGTGGGGAAGGGAGGTGTATAGGCGTGAGGAGTGTTTGATGTGGTTTGGGGAGAGTTTGCTCTGCTATTCCGTGACCTATCCGGGCCTTGACGACCAACTCCTGACATGTCGGAGCAGTGCGGCTCATGGTAGAGCGACGTGTGTCCCCGGGAACTCCTGCCACTCCCCTGTGGAACTGTCGCAACGTGCAGCTGCCAAAAACAGCAACCCCACCACACTGTACCGCACCACATTGGACCCCACCTCAGAGCAACCGACACCTGGCTTCATGCTCCCCTTCCCCCCTCTACCTAATGAGGCTCATCCCTTGTTCTGTCAGAGAAGGGCCAACATGGACCCACTCACCCCACAGACTTTTCCAGAAGCACAATATCTGAATCTATTTCACTGTTTTGACTTAACTCTTGACTTGGAGCTACTATTGTACTTCTACAATGAACAACAATCTGACCTAGGTCATTTTATGACCCCCACCCCCAGAGGTTGATACCGCCTGCTATCGCACATGCTTTTTATTGTGCATACTAACTGACTTGAATTACCACATTATTACATGCATGCCAGTTTTATACAGTTCTTGTATGTCTTTTACATGTGGATGATTTGTTCCACCTAATACATTAAATCTTTTGTTTATAAATGTTTGTAACATTCCTAATATCTTTCTTACCCACTTAATGGAATGGAACAAAGCTCCAACTTAACATTTCATGGTTCTATGCAACCTGTGTGCATCTGACAAGAAAGTACCTGAACTTCAACTTGAGCTTGATCTGATGCTGCTCTCACTGACCCATTGCCTGGTGCAACACAGGCGCCTTATCTGCTCAGTCTCAGTACACTCACAGACCCAGTTATCAGATAATGCACATAACAGGGGAAACCTGTTCCCAGGCTGCAAATCAAGGAGAAATAAGCAGAGAGAGAGAGAGAGAGAGAGAAAGAACAAAAGAACAAAAGAGCCAATGAGCCATAATGAAAAACAGACAAGCAAGCAACCTCAGCAGGCCTCTCAGTTTTCAGTCTCTCCATCTTGTGTCCTGCGCTGCGACAGCAGGGCCAGTGAAACGCCTGTGGTGTGGACGGACAGAATGAGCAGAGAGGTGTCATTCTAATCCCCGTGAAATATCTCTCTGTCTGCTGCTGTTGCCTGAGTCCACAACACTAGGGGATTTGGCTTTCTATAATAAGGCACACACACACACACACACACACACACACACACACACACACACACACACGTTCAGGTCACTCTGCACAACCGCACAAAAGGGGCTCAACACATATCTTTAGCTCTTGAAGGCACAACAGTCAAGTGAGTGATTACATAAGGACCTCCATTCCTCAGTTATTGATGAGGAAGTCCCCCAATCAACCTTCTCGTGAGCTTCTCATGACACTGGGAGTCATTGGACATCAGATACGGTAGGGTCACTTTGACATTTTACTGGATACTGCGGAGCAGGATTACTGCTAACACTGTTAGATTATGGGCGCATCAAATGTGCTACCGTATACCATGCAGTGTGCCAGGGCATGTTGATGCCAGTTTGTCCCACTGGGGATCTGAGTACAGTGAGGTCGCCGAGCCAAAAGATGTGCCTCTCTACAAGCAAGCATCACTACCCTTTTATAGGCCACTTTCATAGCCCTCATAATCTAACCAGTGGTGCCATCTATGGATTTACATAGAAAAAAATGTCAATATAAACCTACATAAGATAAACTGACTGTCCAAAACAATTAGGTTATTTCAAAGAGTACATTATTGTTGCCTAGACAGAATTTGTTTTCAGCCACCAGTTGCTAGCTTTGTTGCCAAATGACCCAGGTGACAGAGCCATTCATTTTGATCTCAGAAGGCCTCATTCCTTCCATTTCCGCAGGATCCCTCTTCTGGGCACCATCCAGACTTCTCGCCACATGATGAGGCTGAATCACCCCAGGCAAAATCAGGTGACCCCAGTCAACCTCAGGTCAAACCTTTTAAAGGACTTAACATGGATTAAGACATCCAAACACTGAAAACACCCCATTTGATTTCATTCTCATTTAGCGCTGCTCACCGCTGTTAAATTGTAGTGGATGCTGCCAACATGTCACTCTGTGGTGTCTATTACAAATGTGTCTGTCAGGCATCTTAGTGGTTTAGGGCCTGAGGGGACATGGGTCATCCTGCGGTGCAATTTCAGTAACAATTGAACTTCCAGATGAGATTTATATTAGGCATTTTATAAATGTCTAAGATGCTGTTGAACCTTAACCCTTTCCAGCAGCCACATTTAACGTGTTTCTTATGTAACACATTGGTAAGACTGAAATTGTAAGCGCTCCCATGATATTTCTTACTTCACAGTTGTTTATAGGCCATTCAGAAGTGATCCTTTAGAGGAAAGTTACTTTCAAATCCTCATGTATTCCACTAGCGGAGACATATAGATTTTTTGGATAGGGCCAAGCATAAATGTGCAGTCTGCAATTTGGCAATTTCAGAAGATTGTTCTTCACAGTCCTGTAGCTGTCCTTTCTGTGTGTTTTTGCTAAGACAAAATTCAGTGTTTGTATCCAGTCCTGACCCTCTAAATGGAAATCATATATCTTGGCTCAGCCATAAACAACCCTTAGCCAATCAACATGGTGCTTCAGGAGCACATAAGGGATGAGTCTACTTTGATTGGCTGATTGACTCAAATATCAACAACCTTTTGCAAAAACTGAAACTGAATCTAAGATGGCATCTTTAATGGCTTGATGACATATAGAAATCAGACCCTCTGAATTTATTATACTTTCTTTTCACGCAATTTGACGTTATTGTACACAATTCTGAATATATTATACTTTCTTTCCACACAATTTTTCATTAATTTGATGTGTCATCTAATAGCTGTTTTAGCAAAAGTGTGAGAGGGAGAAAAAAAACAAGTTAGAATCAGAGTTAGAAAACCACATGGCAGATTTTTCCAAAAGACAGCAGAGATTTTTTAGCCTGACGTAGCTATACTGTATTCAGAATTTGAGTCTGATACTGCACCATTGGGGTATTGTTATTGTGCTGTCAATATCTTGTACAACCGACATGATTGCGACATCTAAACGTCTAGCTAGTTCTAGTTCTCTTGAAATTTTTCTAAAGTTTTTTAGAGCATAGAAGTCCAGACCGAATTTCCCGACCTCAAATTTTGTGGGCGGTGTTAAATTCGGGCTGGCTTCCAGGCTAGAGAATTTAAGCAGAGGGAGAAAATGAGAGTGTGTGCAGACCCTTAATCCTTCCTTAGCTCCACAGTCTTTTTATAGGCCCCCTGTGGTGTCAGGCGGCACAGCCATGTTTTGCACTGTCACTCTGCCAGTGGGGTAGGCATCACTTGCCATGTGGAATATTTAGGGTCAGGTGGCTTACCTCTGTGGATACTGACATCCATCCCCACCCCC
>NC_063193.1:17017157-17034657 GCF_017589495.1 Alosa alosa | reverse complement strand
ATGTAAATGTAGGGGTTTGTTATGAGCTATTAAAAAGACAATAAGAATGAGGGAATGCCACAAATGACAGGAGTTTTTCATTTATTTTTTATTTATTTGCAATTTGCAGACCCACAGTGATTTTATTGCATCTCTCCTCTTTCAAAAGAAAATTAGATTGAGAAACAATCTTGACATTCAGGTTTTTTTTTACATGATGGTTAACCTCAGAAATTTAAAAAAAACAGTTGCATGAATCTGTACACATACTGCATAGTCTCTGACATTCTTTTTGCAATGCTGTTTTAGAGATTGCTGTGAGAAGCAGTGCTTAACACTGCAGTCCTTGTAGGAACCTGATAGTCTGATCTAATCAGTTCAAGGGCTGTAACCAGCAGTTCCATTAAACTTGTATTGGTACATTAACTTTAACTATCACCAAATCTCTTCTCAAAAGTACTGCAAATTAGCTCTCTTGTCAGCTGTTTTAAATGCAGTGGAATTCATTTAAAAAAAAAATATTTGTCTGTGTCATTTAATATTGATGCAATCACTGTAACCATTGGTGTGTACAAAAGTGGCACAACATTGCTCCTCTGTCTGTCATTATTAAAGCCCACCTCATAACACATATACGATTGTGCCTGGCCCAGCTGATTTTTGGTCCAATTCAGTAGAAATGCGGAGAGTAATGCAATGCAATGACCTCTCACATTCATCTGACTTCCAGGTGGGAATCTGATGCAAATGACAAGAAAAAAATGGAATGCTATGGAGTCTCATGCTTTGGGTTTTACCTCTAGTTCTTGTTTGCTTTCTTTCGCCCTCTCTCTGGCATCCTCTCAAACGATTAGGGTGAGTTGTTGATTCCTGCCGTGATGTCTTGGCTCCAGGGTGTGTGGCAGCCCCACCCAACACTTTCTCTCGCACACACACACACACACACACACACACACACACACACACACACACACACACACACACACACACACACACACAAACACACACACAATGACAGACAAAAACATACCCCTTTACAAATACAGGTACACACACACCCTATCTTTATCTCTGAGATGCAGAAATACCGTCATAAGAGATATGGATACCAACTCTCAGCAAACCCACAGTGATAACATACGAAATTATGTTTTGTTTTGCCTTCTATTCACTGAGAATGTTTTGTTTTTTTCTTTGATTGGTCATAATGGAAGGCAAATGGTCCATGAGTGTTTTGTTTTTGCCAAGGGACCAACTTCTCAACTGGTCTCAGCAGGGGCGATCTGAGCATTTCTGTGCTTCAGAGTGGCATTTCCTGGCATAAAATAACACTTAAAAACTCGGCCTGTCTGCAACATGCCTGATCTTATCTAGTTCATCTTTCGTGGAGGTGGAGATAGGAAACTGGAGGAAAATTATTCTTAGTCACTAATGTAAACACACACACACACACACACACTGGCTCTGTTATCAGCTTTTCATCTCTGAAAGACCTCTCTCACACCGAGCCTGGAGAGGCATGGGAAACAAGCGCATGTGTGTGTAGGGTGTGTGTGTGAGAGAGAGTGTGTGTGGGAGCGAGCAAGAGTGTTTACATATCCCCAAGAGCTTATCTCTGTTAGCATGGTGCAGGGAGGAACTCTATTTCACCTTGAACTTGCTGGTGTGTGGGGCAGGCAACTGTTGCTGCCTGCGTACAGTCATGCAGGGCATTGCCCCAGCCGTGAGCACTCCTTCCCTACACGCCTGAGAAATCCCAAGTCAGTCCGGGTGTCTCTCCCCCGGCTCCCTCCCTCCCTCCCTCCCCTCCCTGCTCCCACACCCACAACTCATGTCATCTTCCTTCTTTTGATTTGTTTTTCCACCGTGCTGTGTTCAGGTCTGTTTTTTTTTACTCTCACTCTGTCGTCGCCTCTCCTGACGTGCATATCATGCATGCAGATTCTATCTGTCTCTTTCATCTCCTTTGTTTGCCCCTACTCCAATTGCTGTCTCTCTCTTTCTCTTTGTCTCTTTCTTTCTCTCTCTCTCTCTCTCTCTATTTTCACCTCTGTCTCTTTATCTCTTTCTCTCTCTTTCTATTTCTATTTTATTTTTAATTTGACTGTACATTGTGAGTACTTTGTGTCAAGAATGTAATAAAGGGTTTTTGAAATTAAATTATATTTCTCTCTCTCTCTCTCTCTCTCTCTCTCTCTCTCTCTCTCTCTGTGACACACACTACTCCAGTCTGTCTAAATGCAGCTCCAGTATATTTAATCTTATTTGTGTTGCCTAAGAGGTGCTGCTCCATGTCAACCTTCCTCTCCCAGTCTCCCAGCCCCATCCAAGTGTAATGTTGTCATTCCTGGGCGATAGCTGGTATTTTTAGCTGGTGCTGACTATTTCTGGCTTTTATAAATCATTGTCTGGTTGCAGGAGATGGGCGATTTATGACTTGGTGTGGTGTGTTTTCATGACAGGCCAACATTCATCTGCTATCCCCCACCCGTGGCCCCATATCTGATCTCTGTAGTCGTTTTACTGTTGCTGGGGGATGGCAATAGAGAGAGGGAGGAGTGTACACACTTATGGCAACCGGGGTGGTGCAGATAACACAAAAGTGGACAGGTCTAAACTGCTAGGGTAGTTTATCACACACACATACACACGCATACACATGTACACACACAGACACACACACACACGCATACACATGTACACACACAGACACACACACACACGCATACACATGTACACACACAGACACACACACAAATGCATTCAAAAGAGGTCTGGCTGGTTCATCTAAGGACAGTGGGAGCTGTGTCAATGTTTAAAAAGGATAAAAGGAATTCATAAAAGGGAATAAAGAGATAAAGGGACTGAATGGGGTACTATGGAGATCAGATAAAGTTATGACCTTAGAAATAGTCATAGAATAAGGCCATCCTTAAAAATATTTTCGTTTGCCGTAACCCGACCGACCCTGTCAATTTAGAACCGACCCAAATATTTATTTTTTTCCCCTTTTAGTCCGACCGACTTGCCGGGTTGTAAACTTATGTTAATACCGACCGATTTTTTTTACTCTAAACAACCAATACAAATGCAATAAAATAATATTTCTTTTAGTAGGCCCAAGTATTGTGAATATAAATTGCCTACATGCAAACGTGGCTCACTTAAATAAAACCCTGTGGCGTCATCTCTACACCATTGGTTTTACGATGTCACACTATGGCCTACGCCGTTTCATTCACACAAACTGATGACGCTTTTACTTGGCATGAAGTTCTGGAAGAACTGTGGCCAGATCTTTTCTCATCCCTTCTCCCCCTAGTCTAACGGTGACCGTGGTCGGAGTATAGAAATTGGTTGTGGTCTATTTAGCATTTCTCAAAATATGGGTCCGCAACATGGAGACTGCTTGTCCGCTGAGTCGTGGAGGAAATTTGGCCCGGTGCTTCATTTGATAATTTGCTGCGCAGTTGATCAAGAAACCGCGGATCGACGAAAAAAAAAAAAAAACAAACGTTTCTGCTATCGATGTCATTAAACATGGAGCCCTACAATTAAGTGGTATGAGCATTCATTCAATGCGCGTCATGGAGAGAAACTGAAACTAATCGATAACGTTGGTATCAAAGCTCCGCTTCAACCTGCTGGAAGGCTATTTATTTATTTAACAAAACTTAATAGAACGACGTTGTTTTTTGGAACTTCCTTAGAAACAGAGCAGAGACTGTATAATACACTGTATTGCATTGAGTATTGTAGGCCTATAGTCAAATTTCAATATAACGTGGCCAAGAGCTTGTAGCCTTCTTTCTGGGTACATGTAGATGAGCCCTATGACCCCAAAGTCTGCCATGACCGGGCCTCAGGTCAAAGAAGTTTGAGAAAGGCTGGTCTATATAACCTGCATCAGAATGAGGTTTGCAATGGTGCGCCTGAAGGTACTGGTTGAAGACCCAGTCAGTTACATCACGATATGCACATTTGTGTAAATTCATTCCTACGTAATCACCATGACCAAAATTGTACTTTTTTTTTACTTTGAATCTTGAAAAAAAAAAAAATATTGACCTACCTACTGACCCATTTTTATTTTTTTTTGGCTGTTACTGCAAACAAAAATATTTTTAAGGATGGCCTAGCTGTAGAAATATGCAACAGGTTTCTCAACAGCTATTGAGTGTGTAACTCTGTAGGGATCCTTTCCATATAGTCAGACATGTACTTGGATGTTTGCCTACTGTTATATTGTGTAACCATTTAGCAGTTACCAATCACAACATTTTAACTCGATACTGGACCAATTTGTACTGTTGCTGTCCCAGATTAAAAAAAGAAGGAAAAAAAAAAACAATTCCAAAATTTAAAAAGTGCCATTTATTTCTCTAATTGTGTTGTACACGTGCATACAATCAGTCACGGGAACAGCCCTCACAGCAAACTCATGGAAACTGTAGATGTCACTTCATCTCCATACACTAACATATACACTCTCAAAAACCAACGTCATACCAAACACAAACAACTATTCCAACCCTGTGCGCAAACCAACCATCCCTAGCGACCGTCCCCCTCCCAGTGAAGGTAATGGAATTACATTTACAGCCCCTCTCATCATCATCATCATCAACAACAGCATCATCATGTTACACCTTTCGGGCTGCTCCCAGTCTGCATTCCTCCCTACTGACGTGGCATCTGATGACGAGGTCCTCCCAGCATCCTCTTTGCCTGGATTTGATTGATTAATAACTGGCACCCATCATGCCATCATCATCATGCCATATAGCAATAACTGCTTTGTATCACAGGCACAAGACATTACAAACTCGTTTTGGCAGAGGATTCCACACACACACACACACACACTAATTTTGCAATTAGGGGCGAAAAAATGCAATCGCTGCAAACAAGGCATGCATTCAGGGTAGCTGGAACAGCTGGAGGTAGCTGTAGGGCTGGGCTGGAATAGGCTGAGCCCGGGTTGGGTGACTGTGGGAAGGGATGACTTGGCTGGAGACGGAGGGGGGTGGGGGTGCTGGTCTCCTCTGCCATCGCGGAGGCAGGGGAGCCAGGATCACGCTGGCAAACAGCCGGCCTCAACCTGGAGACTTATGGTCACATAGACGCGGGGAAAAAGGCTGTCACTGCTCTGCTGTAAATGAGCTCAAAACATGTCAGCAGCCATGAGGTTTTGAAGGTGTGTGTGTGTGTGTGTGTGTGTGTGTGTGTGTGTGTGTGTGTGTGTGTGTGTGTGTGTCTGTGTGTGCTTCATATGAGTGGTGTGTAAGGGTGGGTGTGTAAGTATGAGTGTGGATGAAGTGTGGACAATGGCGGTGAGGGAAATGGTCTTGAAGGCTGTGGCATTTGTGATTAATGTGGTTCAATTGAGAATCCCTCATCTCTGTCTCATTAAACACAGACGGCAAGACCAGACCAAAACTGCTTCCTCTCTTCTAACCGATCCTGGATGGATGAAATTCCTAGTATTTTTATGTGCATTTGTCCTCACTTGCCTTTTCATTCTGAATGTGTGTGTGTGTGTGTGTGTGTGTGTTTGGGTGGGTGTGTGGTTGTGTGTCCGTTCATTTGAGTGTATGTTTCAGATGGAGTCAAAACTCATTTTACCAAACCTCCAAAATATGTCATGGTTTGTCTTTTTGTAAATGAAAAACATACCCCAACAGACATACAGTCATTAACACACACACACACACACACACACACACACACACACACACACACACACACACACACACACACACATACACCCAAACTACATGCAAATGAACACAAACTAAGTATCTTGATCCTGCTGGTCATGATGTTTCCCACATGATGTTTCCCAGTCAGCACCGTTGCCCCTGTTTCCCATAAGGAGCTTGGACATCCATCACCGCAGCGCTGTCGGCAGGCTTTCAGCAAATCATCCCCAGCAGTGGTCCAATGCAAGGGCTGCTGGGGGCTCGGCAGAATGTTGCTGGCTGACATGACAACCCTGGGAACGTTCTAGAACAGCCCGAATGATGCAGAAGTGTCTGGGGCTACGTGGAGCTCCACTACTGAGCACCTGCACAAACACTGCCTCCGCTCTGGACTCTGGATTACACGACTGTGTGTGAGAGGGAAAGGAGGGAAAGAGAGAGGCAGGAGAAAGTGTGTCTGTGTGCGTGTGTGCGTGCGTGCGTGCGTGCGTGCGTGCGTGCGTGCGTGCATGCGTGTGTGTATGTTTACGAAAGAGAGAGAGTGAGAGAGTGTCTGTACCTTTGTGCTAGTGGCTCGGTGAGTGGAGAAGTAGTTCTGTTGGCGATTAGAGAGATTAGTAAGATTGGAGATTAAACTCCCTCTGTTCGAACTGATATCTGTCTTTTCCATTTATACAGGAATTTGTACTGTGTGAGTTGGAGTCTGACTATGGATGTGTTTGCTGTGTGTATGTGTGTGTGTGTGTGTGTGTGTGTGTGTGTGTACAGTATGTGTGTGTGTGAGAGAGAGATATGTGAGTGTGTGAGTGAGTGAGTAAGTGAAACTGTGAGAGACAGAGAGAGAGATAGAGAGTTTGTGTCCCTATGGCTGTTTGTGTAGTTTGACAGGTAATTACTCCCAGCAAGTACATATGGCTTAGGTGCTCTCTCTCCTAGAGACAGTGCGCTTATTCTACTACACAATACACACTCTGTCCAGTTCTCCACTATGTGTAAACAAGACCTGTGCTGCTTCAGCCTTCCTGTTTACACACCCTCTCCAATCAACAAACACTCAACAATGCAGAGGCTCTTATTAAATATCATGTTTTTTACATCATGTGGTTAGAGGGATTTTGCATGGCTAGTGGAAAATCATAACAGTAGAGTCTGAATGGAGAGATGCAATGGGGTACATGCAATGTTTGTGAGGTTTAAACTACAACATGGAATAATTGATATCTATGCCCTTTGGTGGTACCCAGTTTGTCAAAAAACGACGTCAAAATGGATCATGATCTTTCACAACCAACTCTCAAGTCATTTAGTGCAAGATCAATTGTTTCAACCATGCATTGACAATGTTAGAGACTTAACTTTCCCTATCATAAATCAATGATTCAAGAGTAAAATAACTGCATTGTATTGCTTTAACATTATTTAAATAGAAAGTGATTAACCCGAGGTGACAGAAAAACAAAAGACCTAATTTCACATGTGCATCTGTCCTGTCCAGTTTTGAAATATACAGCTATATAGTACAGGAAACAAAGCCCCAAAAAGGCCTTAGTTTTTGAGACAATTAACTGTAATTTTTAACTGCACGGTGCTGGTGGCACGGGGTGTTTATTGGTGGCTAGTGACACCAGAGGGTCAACTGAATTGTCAAACAAATTGTTCCTATGAGCTGATAAAAGCATCTAGTACTTGTAAATGACATATAATGGTGATTTTGATGTCTATATTTTTAATTACAAACATATACATGGTTGTGTCACATTTTTTATTACCTTTTTTAATTTCCGCCTACATTCCATGTAGCCTATGTTGAAGGGTATGTATTTGCTACATACTCATAAAAATGTATCACTTCATTGTATGAACCAACTACCTGTGGACATACAGTACAGTCCAAATTTGGTGAGTTTCTGATAATTATTTCTAAAGATACATGTGACAAAGCAAAGAATCATAATTTCCGGTTTTGGGAAAGATTGAAATACCATCAAAAACAACCTAGTTGTGCAGTAAAATATTTTTATACAACAATCCATTTCATAAACTAGAAATGGATTGTTGTATAAAGATATTTAAAAAAAGATATTTCAAAAAACATGGTTGTGTTTTGTTCTCAGGTGGAGGTACCTTATCTTTTGAGGGCTCTGTTTCCTATACTAATAATTAATGTTATAGACATGCAAACCACTTAAGTGGCCCAATGTCTTGTTGTTTTTTTCTGAATGTATTTACTCACCAACTGTTTACTCCATTATTTCTTAAAGTGAGGTGTGTTGTTCCCCCATGTAATCTAAGCTTTCTTTCAGATGCCTGCAGGAGGAGGGTTGTGAAAGGACAAGGTCAAGAGTTTATAGGTGTGTCAGACTCAACATCAACTGCTTTATAAAGTCACATTTGTAAACATGTTTTGTACTTTGTGTTGTTTGATCAACAGAGGAGCTTTTCCCCACCATTTTCAAACCCTTTTTTCACAGTACAAGTGGCTTAACAAAGTTTACCTCAGCTGGTCACCATACCATTACATTTGGGTTGTGGTAGTGAAATGCTGCCCCTCATTTTCAGAAGTAATATCTGTTTGGAAGAAAAAGAATGGTGGCCTTTCATTGTCCTTGTATCTCAACACAAAGGGCTGTCATCTGTACACATATTTTGGGGAACATAAGGCCAAAGGAACTAGAGGCTGTTTTCAGCATTGCATATGTGGCTGAGGCAAAGTGAAAAGTAGAGGAGTTTCTTAGACATTTTCAATGAGGGAACCTGGGGTGGACCCCCAAGGTTCCAGCTCCATTAATTGGCCATGTGTGATAGGAAACAGATGGATATTAATACATTTTGTTACATGTTTCGTATTCCTTCAATACCGACATTCCAGTGGTGAAGTGTGGACATGAAAGCATTCTTGCTGAGGTTGAATGGACGCACACACACACACACACACACACACACACACACACACACACACACACACACACACACACATACACATACACACACTGAGGTCCCTATGTACCCCTTCTGTCCTCACTCTCCCTAGCTTTTAAAATACTTCCTTTATCTAGCTCTCTACACCAAACTAATTCAAGCTAACCTTAAAACCAGCAAGTTGGATGCACATTAAATAATAGGAGACTGAAAATAGCCTTTGAAGGAGTATACAGATTTAATCAAAACTTTAATTCATTGCACTTTTTTGAAGAACTTAGCACAGTGATTCACATGAACACTTATTGTCATTCTCTTTGTGTTGTGTCTGTGTTGTCTTCGCTGGTTATCTACTTCCCTCTGCTGCCAGGACCTCTGTGGCACACCTGATCCTGCCAAGGTAAATATACACACGGCTGTAACCTGATATTTCTACCCTGCAGAAATCACACACAGTCCGATTCAGCTTTCCCCAGGGCATGTCAGCGCACTGGGATCCGATTTCTGCCATGCCCGAGCAACCCCCCACATCAAGCGTGACCCCCACCCTCATCCAGTCCATAACACCACACAGAGTAAATTTCCACACAGGTTATGTTCAAACTCAAAAAAATGTTTTGCCCTGATGAAGACTCACAAGTCGAAAAGTGTAGGCTTATCCATTATAATAAAGGATTTTTCTATTATATTTGATCAGTGTGCCTCGGATTGTTTAAGACCTTTTATGAAGTTACTGGCTACTAGCCTACACAAACAGGACAGCCACGTTCTGCTATACAGTTTATGTTCAAACTCATTCTTTCTTTCTGTCTCTTTTCTATTGTTTGCTTTATTATTCTGGGAGAGATACCAAATATCTGTCCTCACAAGATATTAGTCAAAGCATAATTGATCACCAATTTAGAGCAGCATTAAGATGACTTTTGCACAGAGTTTTCCTTTACAACACTTTGACGGAAATCTAGGACAGTTATCCCAACCTATGGATAACACAGGCCATGGGCTTATATAATTTGTGTTCATTCATTTTCTCATGAGTGCAGAGAACTGAGTGAGGAGAAAATATCATGCTTTAACTGAGTGGACTTCTGTGTGCCTCAATACTACCAGTGTAAGTTGACATGGTCTCTCTAAATTGGACTGTTTCGAGCTCTCCAAGGGAAAATTGAGTGGCACAGGCATGAAACATTAGCTCTGCTCTGTGTGGTTTGGAGCACAGCCATAAACACAGGTGAAAGATTTACTGTAGGTGCCATAGCGCTCATTACTAATTGTCTTGAGAGACAAACGGGTCCTGTGAGTTGGCCTCTTATGCACATCTCCTTGAAGAAAGGGGGTTTGTCCCAGCAAAAAAACACCTCTTTGGTGCCAATAAGAACCAAATGCTTCTGGAAGGAGCACTAAATACTTCCCCATGTTCCAACTGTTAATTTGTTAGTGCATGGCATCTTTATTGCCAATGCCAGGTTTGCAGAACCTTGCTTGGAATACAGTACATTTCCTTTTTGTGGATAATATATGTTTATCACCACACACTGAACATGGGATAAGAAATTTTAAGGTAACATACTGACTAAGATGAAAATGAGTCTTAGAATGCAAGGTCAGAGGGTTCTTGCTCTGGCCCCCATCACTGTTAATGCCAACTCCCACTGGGAAGGACATTGGAGTCTATGGATTTGACGCTCAAGAGATAGAACAATTTTCTAAACTTTGGCGGCAACACACGCCAGACGTCAGCAGTGGTCTTTTCTCCGTTAAAAGTAATGGAGTTCTAAACTTTGGCATCACTTGACCGATGTCAGACGCCGCCAGTGGGCGTTGGCCTTTACATGGCAGAGAGTCAGGTGTTTTACTGCCAACATCATTACAACGGGTTTGAAAGGAAATGCACAAAAGTAATCTGCAATGTCGTCCTGTATGCCCCGATACACCAGACTAACTTTAGAGAGTTAAACTCCTGTAAAAAATATGTGCACCACTTGCCTGCCATTGCCATTTTCCAGTGCAGTGGTAGGTTTAGCCATGTGGAACACTTGGATAATTATTCCCTTGATTTTATAGGTTATCCCCTCCTCACTTCAGAAGCTGGTTGCGCTGCCTTATTAAATTCTTCTTTTCTCGCCTGGCTCTTGTGTTTGAAACTAATCTCAAACTGGAGGCAGTTATTTTCCTTCTTCATTCCTTGGACCACAGTTGTTGGAAATGGACCTTCACCGATAGGCCCACTATGATACTTCAGTGTGATTGAGGACTAAAGCTGTGGTTTTGTGCAGAGGATTGCAGGACAGCTCGGCTTTGTTTTTGTACACATTCCATTTCCTTAGCACAAGTGTCTCCCTTTCCCCTGCATTCCTGGGAGAAGAACACTTACCAGCTTATGGGCTCATAAACATGGTTTGCCTTTAATAAACCAGTGTGGAAATTACTGTCAGTCGATGCGGTCAATGTTAGTAAATATGGCAGTGAATAGCCATTAGAGATGACTTAGATACATTAGAATGATCTCCGTCTCGCTTTGTCGTGAGGATCTCTCTCCCTGTTTTTCCTCCCCACTTTCCTTCTTTCAATTCTTCTTGTTGACAAAGATAGTTCTAAGCGCCACACAAAATGACTTATTAAACTGCTAATGGAAATGTGTTGAGCACTTTTACATAGTTGAAATATCATTCCTCTGTTACTTATTGCCTTAAGTGTTGTTTGATTTTGTGAGACCTTGTGGTGGAGCACTGTTTGGGAATCATTTGTGGTGTCTCGGGCTGCACAGCCAGAGAAAATTTTGAAACAATTAATCCAACCCTTGCCATTTACGATGCCATAATTAGCATCATTGTCTGTTAGTGGAAGAACATTCTGGCCCTTTGGCTGTGACCATTGCCCATGTGTTTGTGTTGTTTTCACATGATGGAAAATGCTGCAAAAAAATACTGCAATTTTGGTCTTACCAGCCATTTCACTCTCTAAAATGGATCATAATGTAATGCACCAGGATTGAATTTGTTTGAATAACCTGAGATAATGGCTTTCAAGCAGGTCCTTGGCAAACATCTTGTATTCCGACAAGGGATCAAAGTGTAGTGCCTATCAACCAAGTCAGCATATTTTCTAATTTTTCTTTTTCCTCCCTCGCTTCTCCTCCTCTGTCTTTCAGTTCTCTCTCTCATTCCCACCCTGTGGAAAAGCTGGCACGGGCATCAGGCTTTTATTTCACTCTGTTCCTCTCCTCTCTTTCATTGTGGCGCCACTTCTTTCCCTCAGCTCTGCAGATAATCCCCCGTTTCTTCGCAAAGTGGATGGAAAGTGCCTCGGGCGTGCATTCGAACTCTACTGCCATGGAACGGCGTTACCCTGACTTATTGGTTAGGGACAATCCTAAAGGACAGACACGTGTTCGCCATAAAGAGCCCAGTTTTACAAGTCCGCCTTGGGTTCCATAGGAGAGGTGCACCAGAAAAACCAGACCAGCTAATTCTCACCAGTCCTGAACACATTATTTTGGCCACCTACACCATTCATATGAGTATTGTGAGTAACTCATAAGGTGACATGGGATCTGCCATTCCTGGGACCATTATTGCTATGGTGCAATAATATGTGTCTCTTATTTATGGAGGCACTGAGAGAATTGGTGGGGGAACGGAAGAAGGGCACCAGGCCCACAGCATTCATTGGAAGTCCCCGTGGAAGTTCTATATTGCCTGGAGAAAAACAATGACTGACACAATGCTGTGGTAAACTGCAAACAAACTGATGGTGCAGGAGTTGGATGTCATGGGGAACAAATGAAATTGAAGGACAAGGAAGGTCCTCCTTCATATTTTCTTAATATAAATCAGTGGATTCACATGTACAAATATAGACTAGGCAATAAAAGATGAAGATGAAGCCCAGTGTGCAGATAACGCTGGCAAAAGTAGTTTTCAATGATAAGTTATGTTTTTACAGCTGGTAACAGCTACCTTTCATCAGGGGTGCCTGCAGGAATTAATGCTATGGTACACACACCATCCATCCATCCATCCACCCCCCCCCCCCTCCTCCACCCCCAAAATTGTAAATAGGGGTACTGTGCAGAGATGGGAAGTTATGATGGGCTAACTTGTGTGAATACACACACAGGGGAAATTCTCTCTCGTTCTTGAGTAGCCTGATGGAACACACAGTGGGTATGGACGTACACCTGCAGGCGCGCCTGCCTTTCACCAGTGAGCGCTTTTGCTTAAACATAGCATCTGTCATCATCAGCCTCTGAGAGGTCACCTACAATGTAAAATTGAAAAGTATAATGTGCGGGTTTTTCACACATCAGCACAATGGGTTGATGTGCCCTCTCCTTCACCCTCCTCCGCTGCCAACTTCCCTGCGTGTAAAAACAGGTAGTGTCAGGTTTGCCAGCCATTGTGATTGGCGATAAGCACCAGTCCCAGGCACACAAATGGAGGAACTGGGGTGTTGTTGGGAGGCCCTGTGGCCCCAGTATTTTGCCGCTGCCATCCACGAGTTATACAAATATACACAAAAGGCATCTGGTCCCGACAGGCCAGCGCGGAGCACTGTGTGACACGTTGCAAGCCGAGCCCTCGGAATCCTGTCCCTGCACGTCCCAGATGCTAATTCACAAAGGTTAGAACAATAAACACACCGCCAATGGGCTTGGACTAGGGGGAGGCCAAGATTTGGGAGAGGAGAGGAGAAATAACAACACTGAGAAGAATTAGAGAGAAGGGCAGAGAAGGAGGGAGGGAGAGGGAGAGAGAGAAAGAGAGAAAAGAGAGAAAGAGAGAGAAAAGGGAGATAGAGAGAGAAGTGAGAGAGAGGGGGGGTAAGGGGGAGGAGATGGAGTGAGGCTGAGGGCCGAGTAAAGAATGAAATGGGATTTAAATACAAATATGGGAGACAGAAGAAAGAGAGAAGTGTAACAAAGTTCAAAATTCACGCACAGGCAGCACGGTCAGTCCACGAGAGAAAGGCATGCACAGACAGAGAGGTGGAAAGCAAACAAAAAAGATGAAGGGAATGTGTTTACAAAAGACGCTGGGAGGAGAGGAAGAGATTAAGAGAGACAGAGAGAGGTGAAGAGGGAAAAAGAGAAGAAAAGACACATGAGGAAATGTGTTGCATTCATTCACCTGCCAGGTTAAAGTCTGGGAGACAGATATTTCTGGCCGCCCGGTGGAATCTCTGCAAGTATTCCATCACAACAAACCATGCTGATTTAGTAGTCATTGTCTCTGCCTCATCTGGTGCCTTCATTGTTTACCTACATGCTATGAGTGCCTTCGAAATCACAGGTGGCCCAGTCAGACATGCCAAGTGCTCAGTTTGGAACTGCTCCAAAGTGTTTGTACTGGTACGGGGGAATTAACCCTTAAGCCGGCACAGTCACACCTGTGTGACGGGGATGTTGGAAATGGAAAGTTCTAAAGAATATTGAATTCAACCAGAGCCCTCTCTATAAGCCTCTGAATTCAACATAGAATTTTAGAACCGTATGTTGTTGCGTAACAGAACGCTGCCATGCTTTTTGTTTCTCTTCTCCTCCCCTTTCCTCTCATTAGTATCTATACAGCCATCTAAAGTCACACCTAAATGATAAGATCAAATGCTGCTTCTACAAACGCTTCAAACAGACACATTTCTTTGGAAGCTGAGATATAAGATGACACGGTGTTTGTGTTGAAAATGGACAGTAAGCCAGGAGCAAAGGAAGGGGGAGGGAGATGGGGAAGAAAGAGAGAGAAGCACTCCTGTAGCTTGGCATGCTTGTGTGCAAAGTGTGAGTGTTTGTGTGTGTGTGTGTGTGTGTGTGTGTGTGTGTGTGCGCGTGCGTGCGCAAGTGCGCAAGGCGGCGGCGTGCGTCGCGCAGGCGGCAAGGCGCAGGCGTCCTGCCTGCCTGCCTGCCTGCCTGCCTGCCTGCCTGCCTGCCTGCGTCGCGTGACACACAACAGCAAATCAAGAGAAGGGCTAGAGAGCGGTATAAAAGAGAGAGAGGCAGAGACTCCAGCTGCTGTGTTTTATCTGAGTAATTAACTGTAATCAGCCCTCTGTGCTCTCTGGGTGTTCCATGGCCTCGTTCTCACAGATGGGCATTCTCACAAGATTCTCTCCCTGGTTGTCTTGTGTTTGGCATGCATGCACACACACACACACACACACACATACTGTAGACACACACACACAGACACACGTACATGCACACACACAGACACACAAATGCATGCACATGCACACACACACACAGACACACACACAAACACACACACACACACACACACACACACACACACACACACACATTTAGGCACACACACACACACACACACAAACAGCTCCCCCCCTCACCCACACACTAACACACACGCTCATGCACACCCTGTTTTCCACACAAAAGAATCAGTGAAGGACAAATAAAGAGATAAAATGCACATGATGAGTCACACTGATAGATCAATCACAGCACTCAGACGTGGTGTGTGCCAAAGGAGGAGGCTGCCTAGTTCAGCACAGCACAGAACAGGCAAGATGTTTCCAGAAAGAGCGAGAGAGACAGAGAAAGAGAGTTAAACAAAGAGTGTGAGAAAGAAGGTCCATGTGTGTAGCACATGTTCACTCCAGGCTGAGTGCACCACTCTAATGAACAGTTACATGGCTGTTACTGTGGAGTTGCACAATACCGATGCACTCTCAGTGCCTACACACGTTCATCTGTCATTTTCACATTTCCCCAGAGATGACCCTCTTCATGTTACCCGAGTCTTGACCCACCCTCCGGTGCTAACCTTCACGGAGAAGTCACTTCATTACCATAGTAACAACTTTGTTACAGCAACAACTGTAAATGAGAAGTTCTAGAACTCTCCCTGTTGCTGAGAAATACTGACCTCACATGTGCAATCAGATTAGTGTGTCTCAAGTTTGAAGTCGGATCAGGGCACTGATAACCTGCCATGAAGCAAAGATAAAGGCTGAAGTTACATGCATTGAGGGGGGTGGAGATAGAGTGAAGACACCTTTCCTGCGCAGCCTTTCTATTCACTTCCAAGGCAAGGATCATGAGTCAATTAATTCTGGAGGGCTGTTCCATATGTGAAGAGCGAGACACTTGAGTGTGAGTGAAATGTTGTAATCAATTCCATTTAGTTTTTAGTCGATACATAAATGGGATTCATATATATTGGGATTTATAGGGGTAACACACAAACACATACACACACACACACACACACACACACACACACACACACACACACACACACACACACACACACACAGTTGTACAGACCTGGCACATGCACAGATTGAAAGCATAAGTGTTAGGCATAATTGCCACCATGCAGTAAATGGACTGAGTCCACCAGTAATTATTAGGAAATGTGGGAAGCATATGTGGGCACACTTTAGTAACCGCTCAATTAACTCTGTCACAATTGTGTACAAATCTCTTGTTTCATGCAATATTAGACACATGGATAAATGGTATAACAGAATTGAATGGCATCTACACACACACGCACAAACACGCATACACATGCACACATACACAAACACACACATGCATTACGCACACACATACTGTACGCACCCTAATACGCACACATGCACATGCACGCACACACACACACACACACACACACACACACACACACACACACACACACACACACACACACACACATACACACACACACACACACACACACATACAGTACTACACACACACACACACACACACACACACACACTTTACAAGCACAGCACACACAGTCTTGCTCATCTCTAAATTCCAGGCCCTCCTACTAAGTACACATTCAGCTCACCCCAAGGCCATGCAGGCCGACACTCTCACAGATACAGTAGTTCAGCACTCAGCATTTTTGCAGGGCATATTGACACTGTGGCAGGATGTTCCAGCTTCGGCAGCTGTTTGTTTTTCCAGGCCTCCATTTTCTTAGGGGGTACACCAGGGTTGTGTTCAAGACCACCCGTAACAGGAGCTTTTCAAGGTCTGGCCTAGCACAATTCAACATGCAATTTAACAAGGGGTTTTCATTTTCAAAGTTTAGAGGTATTTGAATGATTTCCATTCAGTCCTCAGAACAATCGTTAAAATAGTGGAAACTATCCAAACGCTGTAATTTTGTCTGCAGAAGCAAAGAAAAGAAACTGATTAACTGGTCTCTGATGAGAGGATTGTATTTGGTTGTGTGATCATTCAAGTTGCATCCATACTGCCCATGTCTGGTGACTCTGGGAATTGCAGTTCCATCATAACATCCCATTAGACCACAGAAGATTAAAAACAATAATATAGAAACAAAATATGAAATTGACACTGTTACACTAATGATTATTAACACCTCTGTGTTAATGTTTCATTTGTCAAAGACCATCAGCAAGCACATTAAAGCTTTTAAAATTCTTAAATCCAAACATTGAAGAGTATGCTCTGAAATGTCTGAAGATCTGATATCTTTGGAATCAACATGAAACCTTGATTATTTTAACTGGGTAATAAAACTGCCCCACAACACTCATATTTGTCATACAACACACACACTGCTGGTCAGAAGCCCTCCAAGTACAAACATACCAAAGGCGTATTTACCAGTTGTGGCTTGTGGTTACTGAACAATCCAGATCTCAGTGTGGCCAGGAGAAGAGTTGGATGTTTGAATGATGGGGGTTTCACATTGTGTATAAAATTGGCTGGATATTTGTGATTTGGGACTGGTATAGGATATTTGATATCTGTTACACACTCAAGGCTCTGGATATTAATTCACACACGCAGGAGCTCCGTTAAGTTCTTGTGGCTCAGCCAGAGAGTAAATATTATTTGACTCGGTACATATTTTTATCAAATGTACTGTCCTTTTTTGCTCATCTCTTTTTTCATAAGA